>NC_044032.1:339142792-339332225 GCF_901765095.1 Microcaecilia unicolor | reverse complement strand
AGCCGGCTGTGGAAAGTCAGCCAGGCCATGTCCGCAATCTTCCGGGGGAGGCGTGATGAATTGAGGAAAGCCAGACCTTCCTCCTGTAGTGGACCTGGGCAGTCCCTCAAGGCTAGACTGTTGAAAAGTGTGTCTGAATAATGCGGTGTTGTAGCTGCCTCCTGTCCTCCTTCTGGATTTCCTGTACTGTGATACCCCATCTCTTCACCAATCTCAACAGAGGTGAGATGTACTGTGGCAAGTATCCCGCCTTCCCTCGCAGGGGCATTGCCTGACCTCCCCTCACCCAATCCCTCAAGTACCGCTGAAGCCAGGAGGCCATGCAGTCTGCCCAAGCCGGCCTCCCTTCCCGCAAGACCCCTCCCAGATTTTGTTGGAAAAAGAAACAACTAAAATGTACCACAGGGTTGACCATTCCCAACCCCCCCTCCCTTTTGGGCAAATAGGTCACCTCCCTCCGGATAATATTCATCCTGTTCCCCCATAGCTGTTGGAAAAACAAGCTGTATACTCTGGCATGTAACGATATAGGCAGTAAACAGACCTTGGATATGAACAGGAGAAGGGGTATCAGATAGGTCTTAATGACATGCAGTTTTTCCACAAACCGCAACTTATATGATTTCCACTGGGCCACCCTTTCCTCGACTCTCCCCAGCCCCTTCTCCCAGTTGATCGTATCATAGTCCCTGTCTGCCTACCCAGAGACCCAGGATCCGTACTTCATCCCTTGCTACTGGGTACTGACTGGGAAGTTTGAAAGCTGGTCTGCCCTGTCCTACCCAAATTGCGGAGCTCTTATCCTGGTTTATCTGGGCCCCCGCAGCCTGTGTGTATTCTGCCATCCAGGTCTGAACTCGCTCGGCTTCCTCCTTGCTACTGATTACTACTGTGACATCATCTGCGTAGGCGACACATCGCCATGTGTGTGAACCCAAAGAGATGCCCTCTAGTTGACCGCTAAACCCTCCACTCAACCTTCTGAGGAAAGGATCTAAGGAAAGGACGTACAGCAAGGGCTGAGGGGACACCCCTGCCGTACCCCTGACCTCACTGCAAAGCTCTTGCCACCCAACCATTTATTAGAGTGCTACTCCTTGCATTGCGATACAAAGTCTGGATCCACCCTATAAACTGGTCGGGTATCCCATAGCACCGAAGCACTAGCCATAGGTACTCCTGGGACACCCTGTCAAAAGCCTTAGACTGATCAAGGGTCAGCAAATACTTTCCCTTTGTCCCACCTTGACTCCTTTCCACTATTTCACGGATGGTACAAACTGCTTCCACTGCCCCTTTCCCCTTCACCGAGCAAAACTGTGCTGAGGACAAGAGACCACCCACTGCCCCAGCCAGGCGGTTGTAATAATCCTGGCCATTATTTTCCTATCTACATTCAGAAGACTTATGGGTCTCCAGTTCTCGATAAGTTCCAGATTTCCCTTCTTTGCGAGGAGAACCAAAATAGAACACTGCTGTGAAGGGGCCAAACGCCCGTTCTGCAAACAATTATTAAAAATTGCAGCTAACACTGGAATCAGGACCACACGGAATTTTTTGTAGAACTCCGGGTCAGCCCATCGGGACCCGGAGTTGTACGTGCTGATAGCGTATCAATAGCATCATCTACCTCTCCTGTGGTAATGGGCCTAAGCAGTTGTTCCATCTCCCCCTCCGAAACCTTTTCCAAGCCTGGGGCACTCTGCACGTATGATAGCATGAAGTTAGAAACCAAGCTCTCTTTCCCCCACAATTGGGTGTAAAACCGAATGACCCTGGCCTCGATTGAACGTTGGTTCGTCAATCGCTGCCCTGCTTCATCTCTCATAGCATAAATGACCTTGTG
This sequence comes from Microcaecilia unicolor, assembly GCF_901765095.1. Lineage (NCBI taxonomy): Eukaryota > Metazoa > Chordata > Amphibia > Gymnophiona > Siphonopidae > Microcaecilia > Microcaecilia unicolor. The sequence goes on along the minus strand of NC_044032.1, from coordinate 339,330,379 downwards.
TCCTACTGCTACCTTGCAATTCTGGAAAGGATCCGGGGAATACCGATGCCCATATTCCCTTTCCAGAAGCAAAGCAGCGTATCGATCATATTGCAACAGCCTCAACTGGGCCTGCAAAGCTTCTATCTCTCCCTTCTCTAGATGGTTGGAGACCGCGTGGTCCAATTGCTTACGAAGACGACAGCACTGTGCCTGTAACCCCAGACTCTGCTTCCTGGCTAGGGACCGGAAAAGGGCCTTGACTCGCCCCTTTACCATGTCCCACCAGGCTCCCTTATCATCCATCACCTCCCATAGTGTTTCTTGGTCTGCTAAAAAACCCTCAAATATTTGTCTGTTTTCCTCTACTTCTAATAACTTTGCACTCAGTTTCCAAAATCCTGGGCCTTTCTGCGCCCCTTCGCATATTGTTAAGACTGTGGAAACTAAGGCATGATCTGAATATTCCGTCCATCTATTCGGCTGCCCCTGAAACTTAGCCAACCCGCCTACAAAGAGCCAGTCAATACGGCTCTCCGTGTCTCCCCTTCTAAAAGTGAACCCCTTCCCTCCCGCCACCTCCAGTCTTGCCTGTTTTACAATTGCTGCCAGCTGGAGGCTGTCATAACCCACCTGACGCCTGGACCCCTTTCTATCTGCTTGCTGTAAGACCATATTAAAGTCTCCTCCAAATACCACCAATTTGCTTGTATATAAATACGGTTTCACCCGGAGCAACAGCTGCTTGCGTTCCCAACTAATCTGGGGCCCATAAAAGTTAATGATTCGCACTGCTACCCCTCTAATGAAAACGTCTAAGACAACACACCTCCCTATCTCCACCTCTATTTCCCTCGTAATCTCCACTTCTCGGGTGGCAAAAAGAATAGCCACCCCTGCGCATCTTTCTTTGGCCAGAGACCAGAATGAGGGCCCCCCTTTCCAATCTCTCTTGGCCCGGTGCAGGAGCTGCAAAGAATCCAAATGAGTCTCCTGCAACAGGATGCAGTCTACCTTGCACTGGGTCAAATCGCTAAAGGCGACAAATCTAGTTCTCTCTGCCTTTATGCTGGCTACATTCAGAGTTGCAAAGATTAAGGACAAGGCAGCCATGGTTTATTTCTTAAATTTCTTACCCCTCCTCATCTCTTCACCGCAATCCCTCTTCACAGATATTCCTGCCCCCATCATTTCTTCAGGATCCTCTATAATTTCTTCTAATTCCAAATCCTCCCACTCTGAGTCATCTTCCCCGGCTTTCTTTCTACCCTTTTTTTTCTTGGTTTCCTCTGGACCAGCCCTTTCCCCTTTCATCCCTTCCTTACCCTCCTCTATTTCCTGCATGAGGCCCTTCGTTAAACTAGTAGGATGTGATGTTAGACTTGGGGGTAACACTGCTGGCTCCTCTCTGTTAAGTCTTTCAGATGATTCATTCCTTGCTCCCCTCCCCTCCCTCCTCTTCTCCTCCAAAACCTCCCTTTGGGGTGGATTCATCTCAAGATCACCCTCTCCTTCACCTGAAACCTGAAACACTGCATTTCGATTACTCTGGCTCTTCTCCAGAATATCTGTTCTCCCCGCTCGGGCTAGCCCCCTCCCCTCCTTCCTCCGACCCCCCTTCCCTCCATGTTTCCCTACCAGGGTCCATGCTTCCCCTTCTTCTCCCCCCTTCTCCCCACCTCCTTCTTCCATCCTTTCACAAATACCCCTTCTTTGAATGTGATCCAAACCTGATGCCCTTTTCTCCCCCTTTCCCTTTCCCTTAGTGCCTGCCTCTGTATGAATAGTGGTATTTGATTTATCCATTAATCCCTTTAATGCTTCCCGCTTCTGTCCTTGTATCCTTGTAGTTTCTGCTTGTGCCCCTTCCTCCCCCCTCCTCTCTTCCTCTACCTGATTGTGCGATGCTTGTGGGCACTTGCTAAAAGGGTGCCCCAAGCCTCCACACAGGTTACAGCGTATGGTAGTGCAGTCGCTGGTGTCATGATCTGTACTACCACATCGCGAGCACTTTAACACTGTACATGACATGCTTAAGTGACGGAAAGATCCGCACCTGTAGCACTGTCTGGGTTGTCCTGCATAAAAGCATTGAATTCGATCCCTTCCAATGTATGCGGCTGAAGGTATATGTTGGGTGACATAGCCTGCCTGTTTTAATTTTACAAGGGCACTCCACCCCCCCGCCCACACACGACTCTGGTCTGGTATTTTGCTTAATGGGGTCCTAATTTCGGCATACCGTCCCAACCAGTATGACAGGTCTGCAGCCATAAGAGATTCATTACGTACCAAAATGGTAATCTGGACTGCGTCCTGTCTACTGATGGGGACAGCCTTAAAATCCACCCATCTACCCTGATGCTGCACCTCTGTGTACTTTTCCCAAAACAGGTCCAAACCTCGCCCTGTTAAGAAACTAATATCATATTCAGGGATTCCCACAGGGTGTATGCATGCATACAAATCTTCAGGGATAAAGCCAAGGGAGAATACCATTCTTAAAACAACCTCTCTAGGTGGTGCTACCCCTGTGCCCACCCAACGCAGCTGGACAACATTTCGACGTTTTGGGGTAACACCGCTCCCGGGACCCCGCAACGGACCAGAAAATGGATTTCCCCTTGTCTCCATGTCTGACTCCTGCCTCCCCTCCTCCTTCCCTGTCTCTGCCCCTCCTCCCCGTACTACTGCTGCAAAGGATAAAGGGGCTGATACCAGTATGCTCCCCCCTTCCCCACTCCCTTCCTGCCTTCCTCCCCTCCCCCTCTCTTCCCCTCCCTCCTCTCCCATGTCCACTAACCCCACTATGTTCAGTTCACTTGTGCTGTTTCTGTCTCTTCCCCCTCTGCAATATTCTACTTCCAGTCCTTTGCCAGTTGCTGCTGTTCCCAACCAGCACTCGTTCCCTTGCTCTGCAACTGTCCCACTCAGACCAGGTCTGGGATCTGTCTCCTCTTGTAGCTGACACTCTCCTCCATGCACTTTCTCTGTTTCTGACACTGTCATACTCAGTCTGAGTCTTGGCTCCGCCTCCTGGTGCAGCTGACACTCTCCTTCATGTACTCTCTCTGTATCTGGCACTGTCTTACTCAGTCTGGGTCTTGGCTCTGCCTCCTGGTGCAGCTGACACTCTCCTCCATGCTCTGTCTTACTGGGTCTGGGACTTGGCTCCGCCCCCTGGTGCAACTGACACTCTCCTTCATGTACTCTCTCTGTATCTGGCAATGTCTTACTCAGTCTGGGTCTTGGCTCCACCTCCTGGTGCAGCTGACACTCTCCTCCATGCCCTGTCTCACTCGATCTGGGTCTTGGCTCCGCCTCCTGGTGCAGCTGACACTCTCCACAATTCTCTCTCTCCTTTCTGGGACTCCTGCTTTGATGGGCATGAGTTTCTGAGAAGCTCCCTTCTGCTCTTTCTTCTTGTTTCTGAGTGGCAGAATCTATTGGGAGCCCCTGCCTGTCACTGAGCTTCCCCCATGATGTCATCAGCACTTCTGATTGAGATTGGATGGCAGCTCTTGGACAGCCCTGCTCAGAGGTCTGCCCTATCAATTCTGTCCATGAGTGACTGTGGTGTTCCCACGATGTTCCCGCCCTCTGTCCACCATATTTGCTCTCAGCTTCTTCCATCTCTTGTAGTACTCCACTACTCCATTCCTGTACTTTCCCATCCTCTTTAGTCTCTGTCTCCATCTGCAAAACCCCTTGTTTTTGCTCTACTTTCCCTCCCGTTGTTCCTGGTAACTTCTGTACTTGCTCAGTGTGTAGTGATTCTTCTCCTACCTCAGCATTCAAACTGTTCTGATTCTCCTCAGCATTCAAACTGTTCTGATTCTCCAGGCTGTCTTTCTTCTCTGTCTCTCCCAGCAAACCTGAGCTCTTCTCTGTGGGTTCGGCTATGCCCTGCCAGCTCTCTAAGTATAAGGGACGTTTTTGAATTTTTTTCAGTTTCATAGCTCTTTTGTGTTCCAAACTTGCCAGGCTCTCTTGCTGCATGCAGTGCTGGAGCCCCTCCTTATCCACAGTACCTGCCACAACTGGATTAGGAGCCTCTGTTCTACAAGGCTGGTAAGTGGATGGAGCACCTAGCTCTTGGGAATCCTGTAGGAAATAAAATACTGGTGATAACTGGGAATTATTTGTGTCAGTCTTGTCTTTCCCTCCTTCTGGCTGCTGCTGTTTCTCTTCCCCTGCTGTCCCTTCCAGCATAGCCTCTGGGGTGTCTGGAACCACGGAGTCCTGTGTGTCTCTGGGTTCTGCTTCCTGCTGGATCTGGGACTGCGTCTGGGTCTGCTGCATGCGTTCCCTGTTCAGGAAAACCTCACGAAGGGGATTATCTCTGCAGTTCTTTAGTTTTTGCAGCTGCCTTTGTTTTGCTGTAAGCCGCTTCTGGAGTGCTTCAACTCCCTTAACATACTTGTCTCATGGTCCAGTGGAAGCCAGGTTACACATAGTTTTTGCTAGCTTCAGCCGCTTCCTCAGTACCTCTATTTCACCTTCTACTCGATTCATTTTCTTCACTGATCTAATTACCTCTTCAGGAGTCATATGCTGGGCCTCTTTCTGCTGCCAGGCCCTAGGCCTGGATTCCTCCTCCTCTTCTTCCTCACTAACGTCCTCTTCAGACTCTCCGCTATTCTCTTCCACCACCTCTCCTCTGATACTGGATGCAGAGAACCCTGCTCTGGAACCCGGGCCCTGCCTTCTTGCCCCCTGTTCTTCACCCAGCTTAGGAATGTTATGGCCAGGACTTACAGTCAGGGTGAGCTGGCTCCTCAGCAAGCGCTGCTGGGCTCTGGTCCTTCCTCCGTCCACAGGCCTGGGCTCTCCTGGTTCTCCTGGTTGCATGCTTGGGGCTCGGGTGGAGGAAGCCTCCCCTTCATAGTGTTTCTCAGCTCCAAGTGTGCTAGGCCTTTCAGCCTGGGGCCCTCCTGCAGGGGGGCCCCCTCCCCTCTGCATTGTTCAGCAGCCACAGGGTACAGCAGCTCTCCTTTCAGCACCTCTTCACCACAGGTCTGTACTCTGTGTGTGTGTGTGTGTGTTTTTGTGTGTGTGTGTGTGTTTGTGTGTTTGCGTTTGTGTATGTGTGTGTTTGCGTGTGTGTGTGTGTTTGTGTGTTTGCGTTTGTGTGTTTGTATGTGTGTGTTTGCGTGTGTGTTTGCATGTGTGTGTGGGTGGGTGTGTGTTTGTGTGTGGGTGTGTGTGTGTGTGCGTTTGTGTGTGTGTGTGTTTGTGTGTTTGCGTTTGTGTATGTGTGTGTATGTGTGTGTTTGTGTATGTGTGTGTTTGTGCGTTTGTGTGTGTGTGTGTTTGTGTGTTTGCGTTTGTGTATGTGTGTGTATGTGTGTGTTTGTGCATTTGTGTGTGCGTTTGTGTGTGTGTGTGTGTGCATTTGTGTGTGCGTTTGTGTGTGTGTTTGCGTGTGTGTTTGTGTGTGTGTGTTTGTGTTTGTGTGTGTGTGTTTGTGTTTGTGTGTGTTTGCGTGTGTGTGTTTATGTGTGTGTGCGTGCATGTGTGTGTTTGCATTTGTGTGTGTGTTTATGTGTGTGTGTGTTAGTGTGTGTGCATTTGTGTGTGTGTGTTTGTGTGTTTGCGTTTGTGTATGTGTGTGTATGTGTGTGTATGTGTGTGTTTGTGTGTGCGTTTGTGTGTGTGTGTGTTTGTGTGTTTGCGTTTGTGTATGTGTGTGTATGTGTGTGTATGTGTGTGTTTGTGCGTTTGTGTGTGTGTGTGTTTGTGTGTTTGCGTTTGTGTATGTGTGTGTATGTGTGTGTATGTGTGTGTTTGTGTATGTGTGTGTTTGTGCGTTTGTGTGTGTGTGTGTTTGTGTGTTTGTGTATTTGCGTATGTGTATGTGTGTGTATGTGTGTGTTTGTGTTTGTGCATTTGTGTATGTGTATGTATGTGTGCATTTGTGTATGTGTATGTATGTGTGTGTGTGTTTTTGTGTGTGTGTGTGTGTTTGTGTGTTTGCGTTTGTGTATGTGTGTGTTTGCGTGTGTGTGTGTGTGTGTTTGTGTTTGTGTGTGTTTGCATGTGTGTGTGGGTGTGTGTTTGTGTGTGGGTGTGTGTTTGTGTGTGTGCGTTTGTGTGTGTGTTTGTGTGTTTGCGTTTGTGTATGTGTGTGTATGTGTGTGTATGTGTGTGTATGTGTGTGTATGTGTGTGTTTGTGTTTGTGCATTTGTGTATGTGTAATGTGTGTGTGTGTTTTTGTGTGTGTGTGTGTTTGTGTATGTGTTTGTGTGTATGTGTTTGTGTGTGTTTGTGTGTGTGCTTGTGTGTGTGCTTGTGTGTGTGTGTATGTTTGTGTGTTTGCGTTTGTGTGTTTGTGTGTGTGTGTTTGTGTGTGTGTGTGTTTGTATATGTGTGTTTGCGTTTGTGTGTGTGTGTGTGTGTTTGTGTGTGTTTGCGTTTGTGTTTGTGTCTGTGCTTGTGTGTGTGTATGTTTGTATGTATGTGTGTGTGTGTTTGTGTGTGTGTGTTTGTATGTGTGTGTGTTTGCGTTTGTGTGTGTTTGCGTTTGTGTGTTTGTGTGGGTGTTTGTGTGTGTGTGTGTGTGGGTGTTTGTGTGTGGGTGTTTGTGTGTGTGTTTGTGTGTGTGTGTGTGTTTGTGTGTGTGTGTTTGTGTGTGTGTTTGTATGTATGTGTGTATGTGTATGTGTATGTGTGTGTTTGTGTGTGTTTGCGTTTGTGTGTTTGTGTGGGTGTTTGTGTGTGTGTATGTGTGTTTGGGTGTTTGTGTGTGGGTGTGTTTCTGTGTGTGTGTTTCTGTGTGTGTGTATGTTTGTGTGTGTGTGTATGTGTGTTTGTGTGTGTGTGGGGGGGGGGTTTGCGGCTGGCTTTTGTGGTCGTGTGGTTGGGGAGTTTGCCAGCAGTCTGTAGCAATTCCTAGGCAGGGGGAGGAGTACGGAAACACTCCCCCTGCCTGGGTCGTTGTTTGTTGGAGGGGGTTGCCAGTTGGTAGGGGTGCCTTTATGAATCCCTTTACTCTCTGTGTTCCGCCCTCGAGGGCGGGGCAGAGAGACATGGTGAGTTGGATGGCTTCACCACCATGAACCCATGAACTGTTTAGGGATTTTGCAGATGGCTTCAGCAGGTTGTCTTCAGAATGTTGAGGTAGCATTTTATGTACAGACTAGTAAAAAAGGCCCGTTTCCGAAACCAATGAAATGGGCGCTAGCATGTGGTTTTTTTTTGTGTGTGTGTGTATGTGTCACAGAGTTATTTTGTGTGTGTGTGTGTGTGTGAGGGTGCGGTGTGTGTGCAGGTTGTTGATGATGGAGGTGGTGCATCGGTGTGCGGTTGTTTCGTTAGTTTGGCAGCCAGTCTCCAGCGATTCCTAGGCAGGGAAGGAGTACTCCTCCCCCTTCCTTGGTCGCTGTTTGCTGCTGGCTGGGTCGCAGGTAATCCTTCCAGCTGGGCCGCAGCTTGTCCTGTTCGCCCACGTCCCAGATGGTGACGGGCATGTTTTCCGGCTCCTCTGACTCCATGTCAAGTGATCCCAAATATAGTCTGTGCTATAGGCCCTCTGGCACTCTTCAGTACTGGCATTAGGCATTTAAAAATTTCTCCTCCCCTCCCCGGTCTATTTTTGCACATACCCACAGCAGGAATATTCTTCTCTCGTTCCAGCGGTGGTTCTGTGCTCTCCATGCTGCACAGATAATGAGCCATTCTGCTGGGGAATGCTCCTCCCTTATTGTCACGTAGTTTCCTCTGATTGGTCCGTCTTACGTTGCCTAGTGTTGCCTGGGAACGGTGTTGTGATGGTCCTTTGTGTTTCAGAATGTTTAGGTTGTTTTTTCTGATTGGTCCGTCATGCGAGGGCGGGGCAGAGAGACATGGTCAGTGTTCTGGCTTCACCACCATGAATCCATGAACCCTTCAGTGAGTGACTGAGTGACTTCAGAACGTTGTCTTCAGAACGTTGAGGGTGAGTTTTATTATAGTAGATGGGACGTGGCTGAGGGCGGGTCTATGAGTGAGGGTGACTGGTCCTAGCCTATGAAGACTACAGGATTTTTGTGCTTCTCTGCCTTGGAGTGAGCTTCTCTGCCTTGGAGTGAGCTTCAGAACATTCAAGGTGGGATTTATTAATATAGATTCCAGAAAAGTGCAAAGTTTAAGATATGAACATCAGTACAAGGAATATCTCTGCCTTGCCCAGAATGTTGTTTTTTTCTTCCATAACCATAACAAAAATCAACTAAACGTAATCAGCTAAACAAACCTAATGAATCCTAAACAAAGATAATATCCCTCCTAATGTTCCCACCATCGAGCCCCTACAGAATTTCACAAAACCATTATATGAAGTATAAGAAAAATATAAATAATAAAAATCAAATATAATATTATAAAGCATAAAAAACTAGGAAAAAAACCCTCCATGCAACTACTCAGTAGTAGGAACCTGCTGAGAAGGCCCCATGCCCATATGCTCATTACCCCACAATCTTCCAAAGATCAGGCCAGTCAGCAAGCTCCACTTATTAGCCTGCAGCACAAATGTATGAGGCTATCCTCAATCAAATGACTGGATCCCATTTTGCTTATATTTATCTTTCTGTCCTCACAGTGTTGCTGTAATCTTCTCATACCTGCATAGTTCTTCGCAAACCAGTTTCCAGGATTGCAAGGTAGGACCTTGGACCTCCCTCCAAGATCAGACTACAGCCATCCTTGCAGCAAGAAGCAAGGACATAACCAGAGAACCTTTCATATCCTTCTCTAATCCATCAGGGAAGTACCCCAGTAAACAAATATCCAGAGAATTTGGCCAGGAAATCCCTGTCCATATTAGGTCACAAAATCTTTTGATTTTAACACAAACCTACCAAAGATGTTCATAGGTGCCCAACCTCCCACACCGTCACCAGCAAAGGCCTTCTGTATTGACTGAGGTAGCAGTCCAGTACAATCGAAGCACCACCATATATTGAAGTTGTTTGTCATTAGTCACCCCAGAACAATGGTGAATATGCCAATAAACCTGTTTCCAAAAGGAGTCCTCTAATATGCGAGCAATCCATAGCTGAGCAATCCATAGCTTCCACTCCTTATGATTTTTGTGCTCTACAGACAAGTCCAGGGCAACTAGATCTTTATATAATCTTGTCACAATTTTTTTATGTGGGTACTTTAAATAAAGAATGCTCAAGGTCTATAAGCTTCCTGTGCAAATTCAGCCTGGCATCAGATCCATGCCAAAATTTGGGTTATTCTTCCCATGTGTATCAGTTTGTACTTGTGTACATTAAATTTTATATCTGCCAAGATATAGCAAAATTAGAAAAGGTACGGAGAAAGGTGACCAAAATAATTAAAGGGATGGGACTCCTCTCATATGAGGAAAGGCTGAAGGCCTTATGAGGTTAGGGCTCTTCAGCTTGGAGAAGAGATGGTTGGTGAGGGGGAAGGATATGATAGAGGTCTATAAAATCCTTAGTGAAGTAGAATGCATAAATGTGATTTGATTGTTTTAGCTGATATTGAACCTATAATTATATCAGACCAAGCTGCACTCTCTATTAATATTCAAATAACATCTCAGATTCCCATTAAAAACCCATTATGGAGACTGAATATGCAACTATTAAATAATGAAAACTGTAATAAAAGAATTCAAGGTTTCATCACTTACTTTTCTGGATTGCATAACAACTCAGAAACTAGATCAGTCATTATTTGGGAGGCACTTAAAGCATCAATAAGAGGAGAAATCATATCCATAGCAGCTCACCAAAACAAAGAAATAAAAAGCAAGTAGAATTGAAACAATGGATAAACTCTAGAAAAAAACAATATACAGATTCCAAAAATCCAGATATACTTAGGGGCTCATTTTTGAAAGAGAAAAACATCCAAAAAGTGTCAGAAAGCACCTTTTGGACAGATTGCTTCTCAAAACGTGTATTTTTGAAACATGTTTTGCAGATATCTATTTATGCATTTCATCTGCAGTGCATCCAAATCACAAGGGGTTGTGATTTGGGTGTTTTGAAGGCGGTTGGGGTGTTTTGAAGGCGGTTTTAGGGCAGGCTTAGAGTGTGCCTAACACTTGGACATGTTACAGCCATAATGGAACAAAATCAAAACGTCTAGGGCGAAACTTGTTTTTCTAATAAATAAGACAAAAAAAGGTGCACTAAATGACCACTGGCGAGATTCAGGGATGAGCCCCCCACTTTACTCCCTCAGTGGTCACTGACCCCCTCCCACCCCCAAACATGTGAATACAAATGGTGCTCACCAGACTCTATGACAGCATCAGATGTTATTGGCATGTCTATTAGAGCAGCATGCAGGTCCCCGGAGTATTTTGGGAAAAAAATAGATATTTTGCTTTTTCAAAAATGGTTACATTTCCTATTCGGATTTGGGACATTTAGCACAAAACGTCCAATGTCTGACGTCATATCAAAAATGCCCTTCCACATCAATTATGCCACAAAAATACGAATAGAATAAAATATGGAGTTTAACATAGTAATATAGTAGATGACGGCAGAAAAAGACCTGCACGGTCCATCCAGTCTGCCCAAGAAATGTGCCACTTTTTTGTGTATACCTTTCCTTGATTTGTACCTGTCTTTTTCAGGGCACAGACTGTACAAGTCTGCCCAGCACTATCCCCGCCTCCCACCATCGACTCTGGCACAGACCGTATAAGTCTGCCCAACACTATCCCCGCCTCCCAACCACCAGCCCCGCCTCCCACTACCGGCTCTGTTATCCAATCTTGGCTAAGCTCCTGAGGATCCATTTCTTCTGAACAGGATTCCTTTATGTATATCCCACGCATGTTTGAATTCCGTTACCGTTTTCATCTCCACCACCTCCCGCGGGAGGGCATTCCAAGCATCCACCACTCTTTCCGTGAAAAAATACTTCCTGACATTTTTCTTGAGTCTGCCCCCCTTCAATCTCATTTCATGTCCTCTCGTTCTACCGCCTTTGTATCTCCGGAAAAGGTTCGTTTGCGGATTAATACCTTTCAAATATTGGAACGTCTGTATCATATCACCCCTGTTTCTCCTTTCTTCCAGGGTATACATGTTCAGGTCAGCAAGTCTCTCCTCATACGTCTTGTAACGCAAATCCCATACCATTCTCGTAGCTTTTCTTTGTACCGCTTCGATTTTTTTTACATCCTTAGCAAGATATGGCCTCCAAAACTGAACACAATACTCAAGATGGGGCCTCACCAACGACTTATACAGGGGCATCAACACTCCCTTTTTTCTGCTGGTCACACCTCTCTCTATACAGCCCGACAACCTTCTAGATACAGCCACTGCCTTGTCACACTGTTTAAAAGCAGGATATGAGATATTTCTTTAGAAATTTCTTTAGAAATTTTCTTTAGAAAAGATCATGTTATGCAGAGCAAAACAAATGTATATGCTATCAAATAATCTTAAAAGAAAACAGCCACAAACACAGATTCCTTCCTCTACTTAAACATCATACAATGGAGAGGGTCAAAGGACACAGTACAAGCAGTCCAGAAAAAAGCACAAAGGGCTCTCATGAATGGAGCAAGTGTGCTTTATTAATGAGCCTAAGTTTTATTAATGACCCCAATAAAGCACACTTGTTCCATTCGTGAGAGCCCTTTGTGCTTTTTTTTCTGGTCTACTTAAATATCAAAATATTAGTTTCACTAAAACTCCAGATATTTTACCAACTTTTCATGATATCTATTCAGATCTATATAAATCTGAAGCATCATATTCACATACAGAGCTAGAGACTTTTTTAAACAGTCTTAATATTCCAACTTGGTCTGAAGGAGAAATAAAAAAATCTTCAGTCACCTATTAGAGACCTGGAAATTCTTGAATCTATTCACCAATCAAAATCAGGTAAAGCATCTGCCCAGATGGCCTAATGAGAAAGTTTTATAAATTATTTTAAAAGACATGTATTACTATATTTAAAAGATCTGTTTCAAGAATTAGAAATAGACAACACATCAAATAGATTCTCCGAAGCTGTTATCACAGTTCTACCCAAGCCAAAAAAGACCCTATTGCAATGTCAAACTACAGACCGATTTTTCTCCTTAACACGGATTATAAAATTTTGGCCAAGCTTCTGTCCAATAGGCTTAAGAAAATACTTGTATCTATTATTCACCCTAATCAGGTTGGTTTTATGCCTCATAGACTCATAACTGACAATGCACGCCTTTTCCACCAACTCTCCATCATTTCAAAGTCTGCACTCCACCCTGTGATAGCCATATCAATAGATGCCGAGAAGGCTTTTGACAGGGTGGATTGGAATTTCCTATTTACAACTTTGAAGTGGTTTGGTGCCCTGATTCATATATAAATAAAATTAAAATCCTCTATAATAATCCAACTACTAGAATATTGGTTAACAATTCTCTATAAAAATATATCTCATTAAAAAGAGGCACCTGTCAAGGATGTTCCTTGTCTTCCTTCCTGTTTAATATTACCCTGGAACTTCTCCTCATTGCCTTTAGACAAGACAAAGAAATTAATTCAAATAAATTCCTTAGAATTCAAAGCAGCTGCATATGCAGATGACATCATGCTGTTCTTCTCCAAACCATATTTGTCTATCTCTATTCATCTAGTAGACATCTATGCAAAATGATATCTCATGATAAAAAATTAATAAACCAGAAACAGAAGTAATCCTCTTAAATTTCATGCATCCCCAGACACAGTAACATCATATGGCTTATTATGGTCCTCAAAAAGTCTAAGATACATGGGCTTAGATCTTCTCCCTAACTTAGATTCCACCACTGATATTAACTCGAAAAATATTAAATATGGTTAAAGACCTACTAATGTCATGGAATCCCCTCCACCTTACATGGTGGGGGCGCCTAGAGGTGATTAAGAGATGAATATGCCGAAGATTAACTTCATTCTGAGCATAATGCCTATACTTTTTATGGATCCTTTCACAAACAGCTAGATAAATTTTTTTATTTATTTGTGACATTTATATCCCATATTATACCAAACAAGTTTGAGTTCAATGTCGCTTACATTAAACAGTATAGGGAAGGGAAGGGAAATGGGACTTGATATACCGCCTTTCTGAGGTTTTTTTTTTTTTTTGCAACTACATTCAAGACTGTTTACATATATTCAGGTACTTATTTTGTACCAGGGGCAATGGAGGGTTAAGTGACTTGCCCAGAGTCACAAGGAGCTGCAGTGGGAATTCGATACGATAGGATACATAACAAAGAATAATGCAAAAGAAAGTAATTTGTTGTAAGAAAACAATTTTATAGTACAGTATCATAAACATACTGGGATAGCTGTGGATGTTTAACATTTAGAAAATGTATTATGAATGAGAAATTGTGCATGAAGCAAAGAGAAAGCTAATGGTAAATAGAGTAATAACCAATTCAGGTAATAATTAGTTGTTCGAGATATGGTTGTTCTTTGTGAGGGTTGGTTTGAATAGGAACGATTTGAAGATTTTGCGGAATCTAGTATATTCCTGTGTATTTCTTATTTTGAGTGGTAAGGAGTTCCATCATTTGGTTCCTAGGTAAGTGAAGTCTGTAGAGTGGACAGTTTTGTAGATCACGTTTTTGCAATTTGGGAGGTGTAGTCTGAGATAGTTTCTTGCCATATATTTAGTGTTTCTTTGAGGTAAGTTTATTAATAGTACCATGTAGTCTGGAGCTGTGCCATTTAGGATTTGAAAGATAAAAGTGCATAATTTGAAGGTGATTCTCACTTTGATGGGAAGCCAGTGTAATTTGATTAATAAAGGGGATGTCATGTCTGTGATCGTGACCCCTCTCAGGCTTACCTTATTTCTGGCGGTCAGCTTCTAAGCTGGCTTCTGTCTGGTCTTTCTGAGTTAGCTCTGTCTCTGTCTCTGTGTGCTGGCTGCTTCCAGCATGGCTCTGATTTCTCCACTATACTGCACCTGTGTGTGTTAAGCCTCTCTGTGCTTCAGTATGCTTTTTGCCTGTGTCTTGGTTTGTGCTCCCCTCGCCCTCTAGTGGCCAGAACCGGTGGCTGCCATAGACTGTCTTGCTGTCCCTACCCATTCCAGGCTTCAGCTCAGTCCGGTCCGGATCTTCCAGGCTGCCAGACTTGTCTTTCTTGTTTGTGCCTGCACAGCACCCATAGCTGCCTTGTGATTGCTGCAGCTGAGTCTCAGCTGCTGCTGGGCTTATTAGCCATTTGGAAACTTCTGTGTTTGCCTTTGCATCACCTAAGGTCCTTGGTATGCTGGTGTGCGCTGTGCACTTCTGCCTAGCCCAGTTTATTGTCTGAGATTCTTGCCTGTTTCTAGTATAGAGTTTGTGTAGTTTATCTTGTACTGTATTGCTTGTTCCCAGTCTTGTTTCTTGCTTGTATTTTTCTGTCTAGTTCTTGGTTGTCTGTGTTTCTAGTTTAGTGGCTGCTCTGCAGCTTTCAGTCTTGTCTCTTGTCTGTCAGTATTTCTACCCTGTTTTAGTGGCTGCTCTACAGCTTTCACTTCCTGACCCTTTTGGTCTGTCCACTTCCTGCCTAGTGGGTATCCAGTTCCTGCCCTGTCTGGTAAGTCCTGCCCGCCACCTGCACCCAGGGGCTCAACTCCTGAGGAATGGTGGTCAAGTGCAGGTGAAGTCTAGCTGTCCCTGTCAGAGTTCTGTCTTATCCCTGTGTGGGGTGGTTTTGCCTGCTGCTGCCGCTCCTCGGCAGTGGCCCAAGGGCTCACAAACCTAGTTCCTGCCTTGAAAACGTGACAGGGGAGGCACTTTCACAATTCCTTTGGGCTTCTAAGATGCCTACAATAGCTCTTAGAACATTTTAAAAATCCAAAAGATCTAGTGGGAGTGGCTTTTCTAGATTTTCTGCCTTTCCACAAAGCATTTATTACACAACAAGTGTTACAAGATACTTCAATATATACCCAATATGAGTGGTGGTGGAATTATAGAGCTATTATTTGATTCCAAATTATTTAATTTTATTTCTACCCAATCAGCTTACCTCAAATATTAAAATTTCTTCATATCATCTATGTACTCTAGAACTAGATAAGCTTATGGATATTCCTAGTGACTCTTCTATATATACACCTATTTGGGGTCATCCCAAGATTACGATTAATGGTCACTGTTTTTGGGATAGACTGATTTCATAAAGGAATTTTTACTTTGGATCATTAAGGGCTCCTTTTACCAAGCTGAGGTAAAAGAGGCACTGCATTAGCATTGGTGCATGGATTTGCTGTGCACCAAGGCCCCTTTTACCGCAGCAGGTAAAGGCCAAAAAGAGGAAATGGCTGTGCGGTGCATGCCCACTTGCCGTGTGGCTATTTCTAGAGGAGCCCTTACAGCCTCCTATTTAGGAATCAGTAAGGTCCCTGCACTAACCCAGCAGTGACCGGGCAGCATGCGGCACTGCTCGATTACCACTGGATAAGCCCCTGGTGATAAAAAAAGATTTACATTGCACCACAAATGGTGCATGCTGGGGGCAGCACTACCACCAGCACCCTCAGTAAGCCAGTGGTATTGCCAGATTGATGTGTAACAATACCATAGTAGCTCTACTGAGGTGTTGTACAAGGGCCCCTTACCCCCGGATTCTATATAGCATGCCTAGAGATCCGTGCTGAAATCAGCGTGGATTCTACAAGAATTCACGTAACTTAATTGACTTAAGTTAATTAGTGTTGATAACAGCTCTTAACAAGCAATAATGAACACTAATTGCCACTGATTAGAATTCTTTAATGAAGTGCACTGAACTTCTAATGCGAACAAGCAAAAAGGGACGTGGTTATAGGCAGGAACAACTAATCATTCAAATGGATTCAATTAAAAAACAGTATACTACCAGTACAATACAGGGCTAAATGTCAGACTTGTGAGTTCTTGTACCAAGTAGAGCGTTGCTGAGCCTGGTACTCAAACTAGGTTCTGCTTGGTGGCTGGACAACCCTGGGTTTCACCTGCGCTGACTGCCGTTCCCCAGAGATTGAGACCCTAGGTGCGGGCGGCCTGCAGGACTTACGAGATGGAGCAGGAAGCGGGGTGGTGGACATAACGGCCAGAAAGGCAGCAGGCAAGAGAGTGATCCAGGTACAGGCAAAGTCAATAGGCAGGCAGCAGGCAAGAGAGTAATCCAGGCACAGGTAAAGTCAATAGGCAGGCAGCAGGTCAAGAGATTAATCCAGGTACAGGCTAAGTCAGTAGGCAGGCAGCAGGCAAGAGAGTAATCCAGGCACAGGCAAAGTCAGCAACGAGGGACAAAGTAGAGAAGAAGCACACTACTGAGCAAGTAACACCTACAAAAGTAGAAGCTGAAGCATGGAGTCCAGGAAGAGCTCAGCTGAGAAAGTGCTGGCGTCTGACATCAGCAGGGACCAGCAGGGAGAAGGAGCACAGCCATAGGACAAGAGCAGGGGAAGGAGGAACCGGAAGACCAATAGGAGAGAAGCAAGGGAAGCCAGGTAGAGAGAGAGCAGACTCAGGTGCATGGAAGCAAAGCAATCAAGGAGCCTGCAGCCAGAGAAGAACTACATACACATGGCTCAGGGCTGTGTGAGTCAAGTGTGCGTGTCGATGGGACCCCGCACAGCCCGAGGACGCCGCTTGCGTTGAGGTAGGGGACATGACACTAAATTTAAAACTCTATGTCTGATCTTCAAGGCCCTGAAAGGAAATGGCCCTGAGTACCTGAAAAATAAGATGATCCTCCACACACCGCCAAGGACACTAAGGTCCTCTCAAGGACTATCACTAATCACAACCTTTCCAAAAGACATTACACAATGAGATACCCGCAAGCGAGCCTTCTCCGGAGTAGCCCCTATACTCTGGAATGCGCTTCCTGAAAGGCTCCATTTAACACAAGACTATCTCCACTTCAGGAAGCAGGTGAAAGCTTGGCTCTTCAACCTGGCCTTCAATGGAAGAAGTAACTAACTTGTTAGTCTCACTCACACACACAAGGAGTGACTTGGGCTGCACATACTGCAGCAGGACATGTTTATCCATGCCTACTCTAGCTGAGATACTATTTAACAAAGTGCTGAACTAAGAATATAATCTCCTTACAATATTTCTCACCGTGAGGCTTATTTAAATTTAATTCTTTTAATTAATGGAGGAAAAGACCTCAAAAGTCCTCGCTCTGAAGTAGATAAAATTTCTAAGTGCTGGCTCTTCATTGACTCTAGTATTATCATTGGTCAAAAACCTCCATTTTTTTATTGTAACTTGTAAATAATTTCAATTAATTTTCAGTGCATACTTTCATATAACTTCTTCAGTCCTTATTAAAGAAATGATTTAAACTTTTAAAAGCACTTAGCTTCTCTTACTATCAAAAATTCATTTAGATTTAAATATTTGAAGGCACTTGGCTCAGCTTTCTGCCCAACGGGGCTCTCCGTTTCACTTTTATCAAGCTTCATCAGGGGACTAAGCACTTTCCAATCTTATTCTTGTGCCATAATTCTGGAAAAAATATATATTAAAGTCCTCTCACAATTTTTGTAGTGATATATATGAATATAATCCTCACTGTGGGATATATAAATCTTACTTATTCCTATGCTGAACTTTCCAACATGGCGTGCTGTGACTCATAAGACGCCGAACTTTTGAGGTTGAACCGGAAGTAGAACTAGGGTCTTTAAATGATTTGTGCCATTAGTTGAATTTGCATATAATTGTCAATATTGGGTCTCTTAAAGAAAAACAGCCCATTCTATTTGTGAATTTAATCCCCATGGGTCTAAAGAGCTGAGAATAAATATTCATCTTTGTTCTCTTCTCAGCAGGATTTTGTTCCTATCTTCTCTTCTGGCATTCATCGGGACATGGTCAATTACCAAACAATGAAAAGATTCAAAATCATGGCCTTTTTCTATGCAATGTGCCACTAACGGCGCTCATCTTTTCTGTGTCTTAATGCAGGAGTGATGTTCTGTAATACGCTGGTGAAGTCATCTAGTGGTTTTTCCTACATATATTGTTTGACGTTCACATATCAAAATATAGACCACATACATTGATAGTCGGCATTATGTTTCAGCAAGTGCAGGGGGTAACGATACGAGGGCCGCTTGATAACAGTGATCATAATATGATCGGTTTTGATATTGGCATTGAAGGAAGTGAAACTAGGAAATCAAGTACGCTAGCGTTTAACTATAGAAAGGGTGATTACGACAAAATGAGAAAAATGGTGAAAAAAAGACTGAAAGGAGCAGCTCGCAGAGTAAAAAACTTGCATCAGGCGTGGATGCTGTTTAAAAACACCATCCTGGAGGTTCAGGACAAATATATTCCACGTATTAGAAAAAAGGGAAAAAAGACTAAACGTCAGCCGGCGTGGCTAAACAGTAAGATAAAGGAAATCATTAGGGCCAAAAAACAATCCTTCAGAAAGTGGAGAAGAGAACCAACTGAAAGTAACAGGATAGATCATAAGGAATGCCAAGCCAAATGCAAAGCGGAGATAAGGAGGGCAAAAAAGGACTTTGAGAAGAAATTAGCGTTGGAAGCAAAAATACATAGTAAAAACTTTTTTAGATACATTAAAAGCAGGAAACCGGCCAAAGAGTCGGTTGGGCCGCTGGACGAAAATGGTGTTAAAGGGGCGATCAAGGAGGACAAAGCCGTAGCGGAGAAATTAAATGAATTCTTTGCTTCGGTCTTCACCGAGGAGGATTTGGGGGGGACACCGGTGCCGGAAAGAATATTTGAAGCGGGGGAGTCGGAGAAACTAAACAAATTCTCTGTAACCTTGGAGGATGTAATGGGTCAGTTCAGCAAGCTGAAGAGTAGTAAATCACCGGGACCTGATGGTATTCATCCCAGAGTATTAATAGAACTAAAAAATGAACTTGCGGAGCTACTGTTAGAAATATGCAATCTGTCCCTAAAATCGAGTGTAATACCGGAAGACTGGAGGGTAGCCAATGTTACTCTGATTTTTAAGAAAGGTTCCAGAGGAGATCCGGGAAATTATAGACCGGTGAGTCTGACGTCGGTGCCGGGCAAGATGGTGGAGGCTATTATTAAGAATAAAATTGCAGAGCATATACAAAAACATGGACTGATGAGACAAAGTCAGCACGGATTTAGTGAAGGGAAGTCTTGCCTCACCAATCTAATGCATTTTTTTGAGGGGGTAAGCAAACATGTGGACAATGGGGAGCCGGTTGATATTGTATATCTGGATTTTCAGAAGGCGTTTGACAAAGTGCCGCACGAAAGACTCCTGAAGAAATTGCAGAGTCATGGAATCGGAGGTAGGGTATTATTATGGATTAAGAACTGGTTGAAAGATAGGAAGCAGAGAGTAGGATTGCGTGGCCAGTATTCTCAGTGGAGGAGGGTAGTTAGTGGGGTCCCGCAGGGGTCTGTGCTGGGTCCGTTGCTTTTTAATGTATTTATAAATGACCTAGAGATGGGAATAACTAGTGAGGTAATTAAATTCGCCGATGACACAAAATTATTCAGGGTCGTCAAGTCGCAGGAGGAATGTGAACGATTACAGGAGGACCTTGCGAGACTGGGAGAATGGGCGTGCAAGTGGCAGATGAAGTTCAATGTTGACAAGTGCAAAGTGATGCATGTGGGTAAGAGGAACCCGAATTATAGCTACGTCTTGCAAGGTTCCGCGTTAGGAGTTACGGATCAAGAAAGGGATCTGGGTGTCGTCGTCGATGATACGCTGAAACCTTCTG
The DNA here is from genome assembly GCF_901765095.1 of Microcaecilia unicolor. Classification (NCBI taxonomy): domain Eukaryota; kingdom Metazoa; phylum Chordata; class Amphibia; order Gymnophiona; family Siphonopidae; genus Microcaecilia; species Microcaecilia unicolor. The sequence goes on along the minus strand of NC_044032.1, from coordinate 339,310,686 downwards.
CTCAGTGTGCTGCTGCGGCTAGGAAAGCGAATAGAATGTTGGGTGTTATTAAGAAGGGTATGGAGTCCAGGTGTGCGGATGTTATAATGCCGTTGTATCGCTCCATGGTGCGACCGCACCTGGAGTATTGTGTTCAGTACTGGTCTCCGTATCTCAAAAAAGATATAGTAGAATTGGAAAAGGTACAGCGAAGGGCGACGAAAATGATAGTGGGGATGGGACGACTTTCCTATGAAGAGAGGCTGAGAAGGCTAGGGCTTTTCAGCTTGGAGAAGAGACGGCTGAGGGGAGATATGATAGAAGTGTATAAAATAATGAGTGGAATGGATCGGGTGGATGTGAAGCGACTGTTCACGCTATCCAAAAATACTAGGACTAGAGGGCATGAGTTGAAGCTACAGTGTGGTAAATTTAAAACGAATCGGAGAAAATTTTTCTTCACCCAACGTGTAATTAGACTCTGGAATTCATTGCCGGAGAACGTGGTACGGGCGGTTAGCTTGACGGAGTTTAAAAAGGGGTTAGATAGATTCCTAAAGGACAAGTCCATAGACCGCTATTAAATGGACTGGAAAAATTCCTCATTTTTAGGTATAACTTGTCTGGAATGTTTTTACGTTTGGGGAGCGTGCCAGGTGCCCTTGACCTGGATTGGCCACTGTCGGTGACAGGATGCTGGGCTAGATGGACCTTTGGTCTTTCCCAGTATGGCACTACTTATGTACTTATGTAATCTACCATCAGCTGGATTTCTAAATTCTTTAGTTTCTACTGTTATCGCACATGTGTTGCATTGGTGGCATTTTTTATGTCCACTTAATGTATTTACAGTAATATCTACTTCTGTCGATGGTAAATTTGCTGGACTAAGTATCTCCTTAAGATTACATGATCTGGAGAAGGCTACTCTTGTCCTATGATCAGCCAATATTTCATGTGACTGCATTTTAATGATCTTGCCAATTCTTTCTCCTCAACTCAAAAATTGAACACAAAAGTGTTGATTTTACTCTCATCCTCTGAAGTTTACTTTATTTGGGAAGCCTCTCTTGTCTAGATCTTTGATAAAACTTTAAAATATGTGCTAAAAGTTTAAAAGAATTTGTGAAAGTGAAAAGGACTTTAAAATATATGCTAAAAGTCCTTTTCTCTTTCACAAATTCTTTTAAATTTTAAAAACTGGGAAAACAGTAGACTATTTTTTAGTTTTATGGGATGACAACTTTGGTATTGGAGGAAAGTATTTCTATCTGTATTCTTCTTAAATACTTTTGTAATAAATTTTTGATCTTCTAACCTTACGTCAATATCCAAAAAATGTATCATTGTATTTGAATAAGTGTATAAATTTTATGCTTGTCATGTTCTCAAAGCAGGAACTAGAAATTGTGAGCCCTTGGGCCACTGCTGAGGAGCAGCAGCAGCAGGCAAATCACCCAAGCAGAAAGCAGTGCTGAACACAACAGGCAGGAACCACAGAATATAACTGGAAAAGACTTTAATAGTAGACAGTATCCAGGAGCACAGCACGGTCAAAAGGCAGGCAGCAAAACACAGGTAATCAATAAACTAACCAGAGTCTTTAGACAGCCAGAAGCAAAGTCAAAATCCAAGTCCAGGCAACGGTTCATAGGCAGGCAGCAGGCAATAACAAAGTCCAGGTCCAGAAACAGGCAGGATCAAACACACAGGAAACTTACAGAGCAGGAACTCCAACAAACCAACTGGAACTCAGGAATGACCTTTGATACCAAGGCAATGCAAGTAAGGTTCACCGAAGCTAATAAGCCCCTCAGCAGCTGACACTCACTGCAGTAATCATCAGCCAAAGAAGGTTGCTGTTCAAGGACAAACCAGCAGAACAAGTCTGGCAACCCGGAAAATCCGGACCGGACTCACTGAAGTCTGGAACATGGAAGACAGCAGAAAACAGTCCATAGCAGCCACCCGTTCTGGCCACCAGAGGACGAGGAAAGCACAGACATAACAATGCTCTGATGACATGAATTGAGCCAATACACAAATTGATGTAATTCTTCTATGTCTCCATACCATAACATAAAAATATTTAAAAAAAAAAAACATTTAAAAAGTTACAATAAAAAAAATGGAGGTTTTTGACCAATGATAATACTAGAGTGTATGAAGAGCTGGCACTTAGAAAATGTTATCTGCAGCCGAGCAAAGACTTTTGAGGTCTTTTCCTCCATTAATTAAAAGAATTAAATTTAAATAAGCCTCACGGTGAGAAATAGTGTAAGGAGATTATATTCTCAGCTCAGCACTTTGGTATTTACAAGGAAGTTCGCTGAGAGTTTGTCTAGTTTGTTCTGAGATAATATTTAACCATCTCATGTGTAACTTTCTTTAAATCAGTCACCTTACTTTCTAACTTTTCCTACTTTCTTACCTATTCATATGTTACTCTTTGCTTTACCCCTCTCTATCAGTTATAATGCTCTATTACATATTGTGTTGACATTGTAAGTAGTATACTTTGTATTGTTATTTGAATATTTTTTACTGCTGTAATTGCCTATTGCTCATATTTGATTTATTCTCACTGTACACTGCCTTGAGTGAATTCCTTCAATAAGGCAGTAAATAAATCCTAATAAATAAATACAGAATCCATCTATAAACCTCTTTGTTGATTTGCTCTTGACTATGTCCTAGTCTCACACAAACTTGGGAAGAAGATATTCAACATAATTTTCCATATAATCAATGGAAAGAGTTTTGTTCCAAGCTTGGTAGACCACTTTCTTCTGCAATATTCTACAATCTCTATTCCATCACAGAGCTGTCTGGACTCCATAGAAAATGTCTATAGCAGGCTTAAGCATGAATAACATTTGTTGGTCCTGTAAAAAACAACAAGGCACCTTCAAGCATAAGGTGTATGGCTCGATTATGTGGCTGAAAATGACATGCATTCTGTTGGGCCTAGAACATACTGAGAGGCGGCTAAGGCTGTGCGTCGAGATAAAATCATAGCTTATATGGCATCTTTAAATAAGCATCACGAGTCTAAAATCAGGGACTTCACGTCTAAACTGAGAGATGCCCGAAGGCTTTTTATCCTTTCCCCTCGGAGGCCGCGCGCAAAGCCTACCTAGAGAGCAAGAAACAAATGCAAGTATTGCTGGACGCTAGGGCACTTTATAATGTAAAGTTGCATAAATATAATTTGCACCAGTGGGGCAATAAGACGGGCAAGCTACTCGCTTCTCTGGTGAAACAGAGATCAGCAAAAAGTTATATCATAAGAATAAGAGATGCGAAGGGAACTAACCACATGAGGATAGAGACTATAAAATGAGAATTTGTTCGGTTTTATTCCTTTCTTTATAGTAAGGGTTCTTCCTCCGCTGACAAATGTAATGATTTCTTTGCCAAGCTGAACCTTCCCTCCTTAACTGCGGACCAGCTAGCGTATCTTAACGCGCCGCTGCAGGGGAAAGAAGTACAACAAATTATCAAAAAACTGAAATTAGCCAAGGCACCGGGGCCGGACAGCCTGGGCACTGAATTTTATAAAATACTAGTAAGAAATGCCCGTTTCGGAAAAAAATGAAACGGGCGCTAGCGAGGTAATTTCCCACCCACCCACCATCCTCCCTCCCTTCCAGACCCCCCCTCCATCCCTCCGTTCCGAGTTCCACACCCCCCCCCTCTCCCTCCGTCCTTCCCTCCCTCAGTCACTTGGTTGCGAGTTTGTGATTAAAGTTCGCAGCGCTGTTCCTGCTGCTGTCACTGAATGTGTGGGACTCCCCGCTGCTGTCACTGAATCTCTGGAACTCATGCATTGTGCGTTCCCCGCCCCGCCCTCTACGTCATCGCGTTTTGACACGAGGGCGGAGTTACACTGACTGCAGGCCTGTCCCGCCCTCTGCGTCATCGCGTTTTTGACGCGAGGGCGGAGCTACACTGACTGCAGGCCAAACCAGATATCTTGGGGGCCTCAAGTTTCCGGCTTGAGTCTACATTGGAACATTGGAGGTGCCTTTTATATATATAGATAGGAAAAGTTCTCTGGGAGATCTATTAACTATATTGTATTTACAGTTGATAATACTTTTTGTTGACCTTCAAAATGCCCCATCCAGGCTTGAAATCTAGGTTGGAAGGCTCTGATAGTGTCTTATGTTTCCCTAAAGAACATTTCAAGAATTCAAAATGCTAAGAACTCAAGGGAGATCAAAAGCAAGTAAGACTGGCTTTTAAAGGAAAGAAGAATGAATACATTTATTCTCTCACTAGTAAAAAAGGCCCGTTTCTGACACAAATGAAACGGGCGCTAGCAAGGTTTTCCTCGGAGTGTGTATGTTTGGGAGAGTGTATGTGAGAGTGGCTGTTTGAGAGTCAGAGTGAAAGTGTGAGTGTGTGTGCGTGAGAGAGAGAGTGAGTCTGGGTGTGAGTGTGTTTGTGAGAGTGTGTGTGTGAGCCGTGCCCTCCCAATCCATGCCCATCTGTCCCCTCCGTTCATCCCTATCCAGCAATTCCCCTCTCTCCCTGAGCCCTGCCCTCCCAATCCATGCCCATCCATGCTCCTCTGTCACCTGCCCCCTCCATTCATCCCTATCCAGCAATTCCCCTCTCTCCCTGAGCTCTGCCCTGCAATCCATATCCATCCATGCTCCTCTGTCACCTGCCCCCTCCATTCATCCCTATCCAGCATTTCCCCTCTCTCCCTGAGCCCTGCCCTGCAATCCATATCCATCCATGCCCATCTGTCCCCTCCATTCATCCCTATCCAGCAATTCCCCTCTCCCTGAGCCCTGCCCTCCCAATACATGGCCATCCATGCTCCTCTGTCACTTGCCCCCTCCATTCATCCCTATCCAGCAATTCCCCTCTCTCCCTGAGCCCTGCTGTGCAATCCATATCCATCCATGCCCATCTGTCCCCTCCATTCATCCCTATCCAGCAATTCCCCTCTCCCTGAGCCCTGCCCTCCCAATCCATGCCCTTCCATGCTCCTCTGTCACCTGCCCCCTCCATTCATCCCTTTTCAGCAATTCCCCTCTCTCCCTGAGGCCTGCCCTCCCAATCCATGTCCATCCATGCTCCTCTGTCCCCTGTCGCCTCCATTCATTCTTTTCCTGCAAGTCCCCTCTCTCCCTTCCATGACCCCCCCTCACATCCATGCTCCTCTCTCTCCTATGTCCCAGCCTGGCCCGCCCTCTTCTCCCCCCCCTTCGCATCCATGCTGTCGTTTCTCCCCTGCCCTCCCGCTCCCATTGTTCTTCTTTACTGCCCATCCTCTTCTCTTTCCCTTTTTTTTTTTTCTTCTTCTTTTTAAATTTACCTCCGTGGCGGTTCCGGCAGCGCAGCGTCAGGGAAGGAGGCGGCGTTCCCGACGTCTAGCCTTTCCTTCGCTGTGTTCCGCCTTCTTCTGACGTCATCTTTGACGTCAGAAGAAGGCGGATCTCAGCGAAGGGAAGGCTGGAGACGTCGGGAGCACCGCCTCCTTCCCTGACGCTGCGCTGCCGGATTTGTTTGTTCTTGTTTCCGCTCCGCCCTTGACGTCATGACGTTTGACGCGAGGGCGGGGCAGAGACGGCTGGGTGGCTTCACACCACGAACGCCACGAACCCTTCAGGGAGTGTTTTAGTGACTTCAGAACGTTGTCCTCATTAGAACGTTCACGTTATATTAGATTACAGGATTTGCTAGTCCCGTCCTTTATTTCAATGTGTGACGATCTGAAGGCTACTAGAATAATGGGCCCATCATTGAATCATGTATACATTACAGTTCTCCCGAAGCCAGGAAAGGATGCGGCGCTAGTGGGCTCCTATAGACCAATATCTTTGCTCAATCAGGACATTAAGATCATGGCAGCAGTGCTGGCGTCCCGTTTGAATGTACTGGCCCCCCGCCTGGTCCATTCGGACCAGGTGGGTTTTGTGCCAGGCAGATTTGCTTCCGCCAACATTTTAAAGGTGAGCTGCATCCTGTTTGAGGGGAGTCGTCAGGCAGGAGATGCAATTTTGGCCAGCTTGGACGTTGAAAAAGCTTTTGATAAAGTAGTGTGGGACTATCTATTTTGGGTATTGCAGCGCTTTGGCATTCAGGGGGAATTTTTGAACTGGATTCAGGTTCTCTATAGCAATCCCATGGCCCAGATTGAGTGGAGGCACTAGACAAGGGTGTCCCCTGTCTCCCCTTTTATTCATTCTCAATTTAGAGCCCTTGACAGCTAGAATTTGGCAGGATCCGGCTTTGAAGGGAGTCTCTGCGGGAGGCAGGGAGTACCATATAAATCTACTTGCTGATGATATGTTATTGCTGCTGGACAATGCATCCTCGACGCTCCCATTGGTAATGGCTATCGTACAGGATTTTGGTGTATTCTCTGGCTTAAGTATAAACTTTGGGAAATCAGATGCATTGCCTATAAACTTATAGGCCTTGTGCCAGCGCTGCCTTGCCAAGTTTTCCTCTATCCTGGACTAGAGTGGACATAAAATATCTCGGTGTATATCTCGGTGCAGACCAGGCCTGGGTCTATAGGAAAAATGTGCTAGAAAGGTTAGAAGCTGTCAAAAAGCTTTGTTATCAGTGGAGTGATCTTCCTGTGTGCTTTATGGGTCGGATTGCATTAGTTAAAATGGTTTTGCTGCCCAAACTGCTATACCCCCTGCAGATGCTACCGATCTGGGTTTGCAAACCTGAGGAGGACATATTTCGCAGTACGATTGGCTCTTTTATTTGGCATGCTAAACGTCCCAGGATATCTTTTGCTAAACTAACTCATAGTAGGGCCCACGGGGGACTCCGCTTACCAGACCTGAGGACTTACAATGTTGCGGCCCTCCTACGTTGGATACATGAACTGCACTCCGGAGCTAGTTTCTTTGCCCCCACTGATTTTTGGAGCAACTGGTGCGCTACAAATGACCCATTTGTTGTTCTGGAGCCGTGGAGGCTTCGGAAAGCAGGAGGCCTGATGGAGAACCCATTCTTCCTAGCCTTACAACGCGCTTGGATGTGGTGGAGGAAGCATGGAGGGGCGTCTAAAGGGTCCAGCCCATTTTTAACACTGATGAGCAATGCTGATTTCCCTGCTGGATTGGGGGCATCAGTGTTTAATCAGTGGAAGGGTAGGGGGTGTAGATACCTGGGGCATTTAAGGCAGTTGGGGGGGGGGCAGATTTCCCTTCTTTTGGACAAGTCAGGCATACATGGGTGATCCCTAACTCACAATTTTTAGCTTACCTTCAAGTAAGGGATTATATGCTAAGTGTGGAGCGTAGGCATAAGGTGCAGGTGGTCTTCACACAATTGGATCAAGTTTTTCTGCAGCTGCCCCCTAGTCTAAACAAGTTGTCACAGTGATATCAGCTGATACGAGACTCTAAGAGGGCCCCCTATCTGGTGTCGCTGGCGGGAGTCTGGAGTGTGGACACAGCTGAACCCATAACAGAGAGGAGATTGGGGGAGGTGTTCGAGAATTTCCATCATGTGACCCCTAACGCAGCACTACAGGATATTCAGTATAAAATCTTGCACAGAATGCACATCACCAAACAAAAAGGGAGGGTCATGGGTGTATGGGATAGTGACATTTGCAATAAGTGCAAGAGCCATGTGGGCACGTTTTTACACTCCTTTATGGAGTGTCCCATGCTGCTCCCATTGTGGTCCGGTGCGTTGGGCACCATTGAAAGTATTTTGAAGTGCTCAGTAGAATGGGGGTACGCAGCTGTGATGATGGGAAGTGTATCCTCTCTTCAACAGCAGGGGTTGGGAGAGGCCCACTGTAAATTCATACTGCTAGCCACCTTGTTAGTTAAAAAATGCATTCTACAGGCCTGAGTAGATCCTGAACCCCCTTTGATGGCCCACTGGTATGGTGTTATGAGGGAGATGGCCAGCTGGGAGCTCACCTCTCTTTTCTACTTCATTGGGACAACGCCAGTACTGGGATCTGTGGGGCGGAGTGCTCTCTTCGCTCTCAACAGAGTGCCTAGTAGATGATGCTTGTTGATCTTATTCTGGATGGACAGTGGGGGGGGGGGGGGGAGGAAGGGATCTTATTTTATTTTATTTTATTCCCTTTCACTTTTGTATAGTTGAGTACAAATGTAATAGAGGCAACTTCGCTTTTGTACCACTTAAGTGCACAGTTCTTTATATGGGCCGGTCATCCTACCCTTCGTTTGTGATTTTTTTTCTCTGTAACAATGTGTTGTGGGGGCCTGGTATGTTTCCCCTTATGTTTCACTGCATTTGCCTCTATCACTCAATAAAGATATTTAAAAAAAAATAAGGTGATTAGTACACTTAAGAAGGTCTTATGGACAACATTCTGCCGACCATGTCCGGGAACAATTCTTAGCCACACAAGTGTCCCTTAATGAGTTGCTTCATCAGCGAGCAAGTAAATCCGCGGAATATTATAGATATCAATTATATAAGTACGGCAATAAGCCAGGGAAAATGATGGCGGGGCTGGTGAGGAGAGCGAGGGATCAGAGGAGAGTGCTGACAGTTCAGACACCGTCAGGGTGGGGGGGGGGGGGGGGGGGGTTGGTCCATACTGATGCAGAGATATAGGCAGTGTTTCAAGATTATTATGCCAGGTTGTATGCTAAGAATGACACAGATGATCTAGATCCAGATATGTATCTCGAGAATGTCACTATGCCGAAGATCTCTGAGAAACAGCGGAGGGAGATAAACAAGCCGATAGAAGTGGAAGAGGTCCTTAGAGAAATCAGAGGTAGTGCATTACATTAGGCTGCGGGGCCGGATGGATTTAGGGCCGAACTATATAAAATCTTAATGCAGGACATAGGAGACTCTTTAGTCAATGCCTTTAATAGTTCTGTTGAATTGGGGGAGCTTCCTCCATCTTTGCGACTAGCGGATGTAATGGTTTTTTTGAAACCTAAGAAGGATCCGACTTTGCCAGACTCATATAGACTGATTTCATTCATTAGCTATGAGGCTAAACTGTTGGCTAAGATCTTAGCAACGAGACTGGCTAAAGTGCTGCCTAGGATAGTGGCGTCCCCTCAAGTCGGATTTATTCAAGGGAGACAGAGTGTGAAAAATATTAGAATGATATTAGCTACGCTATAGCGGGTACGAAAGGAGGGAGGGGATTCGCTCTTAATTAGTTTCGACGCCGAAAAGGTGTTCGATAGGGTTGAGTGGGAATTTATTTTTGCATCACTGCGGGCGTATGGATTTGAGGGATATTTTACACAAGCGATTTCCATATTATACAAGAACCCGGCGGTGAGAGTGCTGGTTAATGGATCGTACTCTCGAAGTTTCCTGATTAACCGAGGAACTAGGCAGGGATGTCCTCTGTCCCCATTGCTTTTCGTCATCACTTTGGATCCCTTAATTCGTGAAATCTTAGGGAACCCCGAGATCGAAGGAATAAAACTGGAAACCCGAGAATTCAAAATCTCGGCCTTTGTGGATGATATCTTAGTCCATCTGGCTAGGCCGGAGAGGTCGCTGCCGTTGTTGATGGAGGTAATCACAGAATACGGGGCATTCTCGGGCTTTAAATTGAACACCCAAAAATCTAAGGGATTGCCCACTACCGATAAAGTAAGGGAGCAATGGAAGGGTGAGTTTCCACTGCGTTGGGCGGCAAAGGACTTTAAATACTTGAGAATCACGTTAACCGGAGATTTGAGAAGATTATATAGATGGAATGTAGATGAGCTACTACATCACACGAGACATCAGATAGCTATGTGGGAGGGGTTGCCTTTAACTTTGGGCAGAAGAGTGGGTTTGTTCGCAATGATGCTTTTTCCGAAATGGCTCTATGTATTAAGACAGCTGCTGATCCTATTACTGACCAAAGATCTTAAGAAACTTAGTGGAATGGTGTCCCGGTTTTGCTGGGGTGGGAAGAAGGCCAAAGTTAAATTGGAATATATGTATGGGAGAAGGGAAGAGGGGGGCTTTGGGTAGCCTGACATTAAACAATATAATTGGGCCTGTTTGACGAGACACCTAGCGGACTGGATATTAGAAACTGAAGAGTATACGGTTTGGAGTAATGAGCACGCACTGTTTGGGCCATATCATCCATATTATATGTTACATGTTAAGTGTAAATCGCTACCTAAGGGATGGGGGTCAACATATATTATTACATCCAATGCGACGCACATGGCAGTATATACTAAAGCGTTTGAATAAGAATCCGCATTGTACGGATATGCTCCCACTTGTTGGGAACGCAGAATTTGGCCCTGGGAATACACAAAAGAGGTTTACAAATTGGGCACAGGAAGGGGTAGTATTGGTGGCTGATGTAATGCAGGACTCGGGGAAGGTTATATCTCAGGAGGCCTTATAGGATATGGTGGAAGCAGAGAATGTGACCTGGTATGACTATCATCAGTTACATAGTTACATTACGCAATTATATAGAGGTAGGTGTGATAGAGGAATATATGATTTATTGGCAAACGTATTTTTACCACAGGGTAGGGAACAGACCTCGGTGTCTATACTCTATAAACAGTTAAGTATGATTTCCCCGCACCGCAGCTATGAGGCAGTGGCTCAGAAATGGTCTACGGATATGAGAGTGGAGATTAGAAGTGGAGATATAGCCCAGTTCCTGAAGGAGATTGCATATAAAGTGACTAGTGCTCGACATCCGGAGATACAATTTAGAATCATTTTGAGAGCATATTTTTCCCCAATACAGGCCTATTATGCTGGAAGTATTCAAGCGCCAAATTGTAGTAAATGTAACTTTCAGAGAGCATCATTATTTCACATGCTTTGGGAATGCCCAGAAATCAGGCGGTTTGGGGGCAAAATCATGGGATACTGTGAGACATTGATACATAAGAAGATATGTTTGCCACCCAAAAGTGTAGTGTTAGGACTGGGTGGGAGTGGGCTAGCCATACGGCACACAGAGTGATTATTAATATATAAGGCTATAATTATTGGGAAACAATGTATTTTGCAATATTGGACCCAGGACACAGGGCCCTCTTTCTGGCTGTGGAAGAATATTCTTCCTTCCCTGGTGATGATGGAGGCACATAGAGTGCGCCGTAGCCCTAGAAGTAAATGACGATTCTGGGAGGTTTGGGAACCGTACATGCAGGCTCTATCAGGCAGAGCTCACAGTTTACTGGTGAACTCTCTCACGCTGTACATCGGATGCTGGAGGAGGTGTGGAAAGAATAATGAATATACCTGTGCGGGAAGGTTGTGGGTGGATAAGTGGGGAATTGGTTAATGGGCAGAGGGAAGAGGGGGGTGGGTTAAAGGGGAGGGGAGGGCGGGGAGGTGTAAAGTGAATAAGTGCATGAACCGAATGGATGAGGACTGATCTCTGAGCCTTATCGTGGAAGTTATTCAGCGATAAGGAGTATCTTAGTGTGTTCATGGGGATTGCGCTATATTACGATGTACCCAAAAAAAGCTGAACATTAAAAAAGGGGGTAGTTTTTTTTGGGGGGGGGAAATGATAAAAGTTCAAGACGGTTTGTATCAGTTAGTTTATTACGCTTTGGAGAATTTAGGAGTACATTGAAGTGTTGATGTATTCATGTCTAATAATCTGTTTGTGCTACTTTCAATAAAAATGATAAAACATAATTTCATTTTGAAGGTAAAAATAAATAAATAAATAAGGTGTATGATTGTCACCTTACACAAATGTTTTGGATTCAAGTTTGGAAAATAACTTCTATCCTTCATATTCAAGATCTGTTATTTATTTATTTTTTATGCATTCTTGTATCCCATTATTGTCCAAAAACAACTTTCAGTTCAAAGTGGCTTACAATTTACATTTTGATGAAGTTACAATAGTGTTATGCAGAGGTCATCTATAGTTCGTGTGGTTATTCATAGAGTTTTTGAAGACATAGATCTGAAGTGGAAAAGGCAGTGTTCAATTGTAGAGTTTTTGAAGAGGTACATTTGAAAGGAAGGCGACATCATTTTTGGCTCACTTGCATTGAAATCCGAACTTGAACAATTAGACTCCAAATTGCTGAATATCCACCTAACAATTGCCTTCAAGTCCATTCAAAAACAACTAGAAAGATAATATACTACGAAAGTACACTTCTCATGGCAATCAGTACTGCAAATCCATAAATTTGAATTCTGGCGGACAAGCTTGGAACTCCAGCCTAAATCTAAAATAGGGGCAAGTTTAGACATCTACCTTACTAAGAACTGTAAATGATCCAATACGTTTTCATTACTATTATTATTATTTTCAAATGTAGCTTACATTTAAAGACTGTACTTTAATGTTCTCAAATTATTTGTTATGGTGACACACTTATAGTTGACTACTGTTAATGTAAATTTTCTTCTATGTTAATACCAACCTTCAAGTACTTTATTCTTCACATTATCTTGTTTGAAGTTTATGAATAAATAAACAAGGACAAAAAAAACCAGGATAGTGGGCTGAATGAACCTTTGGTCTGACCCAGTATGGCAATACTTTTGTTTTTATGAGGCCCTTTTACTAAGTCACGTAAGTGTCTATGCGTGCCCAATGCACGCCAAAATGGAGTTATTGCCCAGCTACCGCATGGCTCTTGTGGTAATTTCATTTTTGGTGCACGTCTGAAAAATGATTTTTATTTTCGGATGTGCGTATTGGATGCACTCCAAGTGGCATTTGACGCTCGTAGGTCATTACCGCCCGGTTACCGTGTGATACTTTACCGCTAGGTCAATGGCTGGCAGTAAGGTCGCAGACCCCAAATGAGCGCACGGCAATTTTGATTTTGTCGCATGTCCATTTTTGGTAAAAATTTTAAAAAGGCCTTTTTTACAGGCGTGTTGAAAAATGGATCGGCACGTATTCAAAACCCGTACCTACACTACTGCAAGCCATTTTTCAGTGCACCTTAGTAAAAGGACCCCTACGTTCATTGTAACAGCATAAACCAAAACTGTGCCACTAAAATCTGACTGTTGTAATGGCTATCCCAGTGATGCAAAGGAGATTTCCTTAGTAAAATTCAGCCTTTATTGGTGTTGAATAATGTTTAAAAGTAAAGAAATCCCTTGGTTAAAGCAAGGACAATTTTTATACTCCCTACATTTTACTAGAGACCTGCTGACAAATTAAACTTAACCTCTTTTCTACACATCCAATTCTGTCTATATCCAGTTTGATTTTGTAAAAGAAACTTCACAGGTAATTAAAAATATCTCTGTCCTTATTTGCAACTTGCTCTGCACTATTTTCTTAACTGTATAATGACTTGATGCTCCACCAACACAAACAGAAAATAACTTTTCTAACAACTTATTTCAAAACAAATGTTCAAAATCATGACATTGGACTGAATGAGGCTGTAAATTTAAAAAAGAAAAAAAAAAGAGTCTTTTCTAGTCAATGTTTTGAAGACAAAATGGATAATGTCTACACTGATGACACCTCTGCAAAGTCACCCACATTTTTTACTGCTTCTGACACTATCAAATTCTGTGGGGTCGATATTAAAACAGCCAGAAATGGCTCCTGGCCATTCAAATCACTCGTTCACATAAATAGAACTGAGTAAAACATAACCCTACCTTCATGCGGTTCATCCTAGCAGGTTAAGTGCTGAATATCACACTTTTACAAAGGCACAGGGGGGCTAATGCATGGGTTGTGCACATCAAATCGGCACTACTGACGGGCTAGCATATGTGCCTGGCTGTAATTCTGAGTTTGGTGCATGCCAAATCCTGCTGTAGAAAATAATTTTCTACTGCAGGACAGCATTCCCAGTGGTAATTGGCATTTGGTGTGCACTGTACAGTTACCATGCAGGTATTTATTTATTTAGATTTTGCTCACACCTTTTTCAGTAGTAGCTCAAGATGAATTACATTCAGGTACTGTGGATATTTCTCTGTCCCAGGAGAGCTCACAATCTAAGTTTGTGCCTGAGGCATTGAAGGATTAAGTGACTTACCCAAGATCACAAGGAACATCAGCAGGATTTGAACTGGCCACCTCTGGATTGCAAAAGCGGTGCTCTAACCACTAGGCCATTCTTCCACTCCTCCGCGTAGTGTGTGAGCCTTTACCACTAAGTCAATGGGTGGCATTAAGGGCTCAGGCCGTAAATAGGTGCACATTAGCTTTAATTTTGCCGCATGTCCCTTTCCAGGCCCATTGAAAGTCCCTTTTTTACCAGATGCGGTAAAGAAATGGCCCAGCGAGTGTCCAAAACACATGCCCACACTACCGCAGGCCACTTTTTACTGTGCCTTTGTAAAAGGACCCCTTAACTGGTTATGTTTTATCTCGCTGCATATGCCTGGGTATTCAGTGCAGGTGCCTGGATATGGCCTGGCATTGAATATCTGGGAACAAAGCAAAACACTGACCAACATTAGCTAAGTACCAGGCACTTTGTTTTCAAAGTTGCAAAATAGTGGCTTTTTCATTTTGTTGGTAAACAGTAGGAAATCTTGTTTACATATATTTTTCTAATTAAAACAGGTTGGGATTAAGAAAAAGGCAGTACCGTGTTACTAATGCTAAAGTATATTAATGCGTAATGTTTTACCATAGGTTCCATTTTAAGCACTGATAGACTAACAAAGGGGCACTTTTACTAAGCCGTGTAAGTGTCTACACACGCCCAACGCGCCAAAATGGAGTTGCCATGTGGCTACCATGTGGCCCTAGCATTAATTTCATTGTTGGCGTGCATCCGCTAAGCGCGCCCAAGAAATACTTTTTATTTTCTGGTGCGCATCAGCTACATGTGCCAAGTGGCATTTAGTGCACTTAGGTTACCACCCGGTTATCACATGAGATTTTACCGCTAGGTCAATGGCTGGCGGTAAGGTCTCAGATCCAAAATGGATGCGCGGCAATTTTGATTTTGCCGCACATCCATTTTCGGCAAGAATTTTTAAAAGGGCTATTTTACAGGCATGCTGAAAAATGGATTGGCATGCACCCAAAACCCATGCCTACACTACCGCAAGCCATTTTGCAGCGCTGCTTAGTAAAAGCAGTGGCGTTCCTGGCCTGGATGGCATCCGGGGCGGAGCGACAATGCGCCCCCCCCCCCCCCGGGTGCAGCACCCCCCGCTAGATGACACCTCCCCCCTCTGGTGAAATGACACCCCCCCTGGGTGCACGCCGCTGGGGGGGGGGTGCTGCGGCGCGCGCCTGCTCCTCCGAGTTCGCTAAACTTCATTCGTTCGCTGCAGCTCCCTCTGCTCCAGAACAGGAAGTAACCTGTTCCGGGGCAGAGGGAGCTGCAGCGAACGTACTAAGTTTAGCGAACTCAGAGGAGCAGGCGCGCGCCGCAGCACCCCCTAGCGGCGTGCACCCGGGGTGGACTGCCCCCACCGCCCCCCCCCCCCTTGGTACAAAACTGAGTAAAAGGACCCCAAAATCAGTTAACCTCATCAGTGTGTGCAAAGCAGGTAATTCATGTTAATGAATCTAGAAGCATAACATGAAAATCAATGCATTTTTTATCACAATTGTGACCAACTCAGCTAAAGAAGTTTAAAAGAAAAAACCATGATCTATAGTATTTTGTGATCTAACACATAAAAGCAAACCTCCATATTTTTCTTAAGCCTGTTATATATTAATATGTATAACATGGATAATATCTATCTATATCTTCTGCTCTATGAAGTATAAAGAAGGGAAAAAATCTGATAGATGTGAAGCCCTATTTTGTCTAGTATGTCTTGGTGGGAAATGAGATTTTCAACTTGCGAGACTCCCAATTTCTTGGGTATTTTATTACAGGCTTTTGCCTTTTCTAAAATATGTATAAGCATCTACAGGAGGACACATGTAGGTTACAGCACATCCAGCGAGAACAACCATTTCAATAAGAAATAAGTACAAAAAAAGAATAGCATCAAACAGAGTGGTTTTGTCCAGATAAGTAGTACTAGAAAAGCAGAGGATGATACCAATGACAACCAGCCATGGGATAAATCTCAAGAGCATCCTTTAGTAAAAGCATCAGCAACAGAGACCCGACACAGGCCATGTTTCGATGGACACAGCCACCTGTATCAGGGGTCATAAAACAGATTCTGGATGGAAGGGTAATAAATATAACTGGTGTGGGGGGGTGTTGTTGAGCCACAAATGAGAACAGACATTTGAAGATCTCTCTCCCCTGTTTATGCTAGAAAATCGTTCCAAACTGTCCTTTTTTTTTAGAATGTTTTCTTCTTTTTCTCCTGCAACGCCTATGCCGTTATCTCTGGTCGCTATGTCTTTATCTAAACTGAACAAATCTGAATCTCCTAGCCTGCTTCAGGGCAGATCAAAGCAAACCAAAATTGATCCTCCGTCACCAGAAAGGGCGTGGAGGAGTGGCCTAGTGGTTAGGGTGGTGGACTTTGGTCCTGAGGAACTGAGTTCAATTCCCTGCACAGGCAGCTCCTTGTGACTCTGGGCAAGTCACTTAACCCTCCATTGCCCCATGTAAGCCGCATTGAGCCTGCCATGAGTGGGATAGCATGGGGTACAAATGTAACAAAAAAAAAAGGCCTCACATGGGAGAATGCCACCCTCCTCCTCAGATTTAATATAGCATTTATACGTTGAGGCCAACATTGATTTCTGCACTACATTTAATTATGTAATTATTCAGCGTATGCTTAGATTTCTCCTAAGATTGTATTAATTGTTTCCTATTGTAGAATTTTTCATACTGTAATGATTTGATTTTTGTTTTTCCTTGCTTACTAATATCTACAGGGTTGACATCTTTACTCTCAGTCTCACTTAACTTAGGTTACCTTTCCTCGGTTGAACTAGTTACTTAGTTCTTTATGCCATTTTTCTTTTCTCATTGTCAGCTATGCCAAATATGTTTTGATCCACATTACCTAATTAATCTCTGTTTTGGACTAATCAAATCCTATAGATATTTCTCTTTGTATTGTTATGGCTCAGAAAAACTTTAATTTTTCACTTAACTTAGTGACATGGAATGTTATTGGATTAAGACACCCAATTAAAAGAAAGAAGGTACTTATATACCTTAAAAAA
This sequence comes from Microcaecilia unicolor, assembly GCF_901765095.1. Lineage (NCBI taxonomy): Eukaryota > Metazoa > Chordata > Amphibia > Gymnophiona > Siphonopidae > Microcaecilia > Microcaecilia unicolor. The sequence continues at coordinate 339,293,669 of NC_044032.1, read as the reverse complement.
CTTAAACCAGGAATAATATTTTACAAGAAACCCAATCTCCTAATACTACCCTTCTCATCAAACAATGCAACTGGATTTCTTCCTCCTTAGATTCTCCTTCACTTGGTAGGAAGCATGGAGTTTCAATATTGTTTCAAAAATATATAAATTCATTTATCCTAGAACAAATCATAGATCCTGAAGGAAGATGGATAATTGCTAAGGTCTTAATCAATGATGTCTCTATACTGTTGGTTAACATTAATGCTCTAAATACTGATTTTCCTGAATTTTCCTCTACTCTCTTTCAAGAAATACAATCTCTAGATCCTCTCCCTATTATAATGTCTGGTGATTTTAACATCCCTCTGGATTATTGGCTTGACAGACATTCACAAACTAAATTACTACCTTCTAAATCATCCATCACCTTTATAAATCAGGTTCACCTAATTGATCCCTGGAGATTGTGCAATCCAACTTCCAGAGAGTATACTTTTTACTCTGCTCCCCATAAATGTTTTTCTAGATTGGATTATTTTTCAATATCCAATTCTTTAGCGGAGGCAATAAATGCCACCCTCATCTCACCAATAGTGGTGTCCGATCATGCCCCAGTTTCCTTAACTTTAAACTGGACAGCATTGTCTCCTCAAAAGTCTCCAGTTTTGAGATTAAACCCCAGCCTTCTTGCTGAAGAGAAAGTGTACCCAAAATTGAAGAATTTCATAGAGAAATTCTCTTTAAATAATAATTCCCCTTCAATCAGCACAGTATGATTTGGGAAGCTTTCAAAGTGGCATTGCGGGGTAAATTGATATCCTTAGCTACTTATAAGAATAAAAAAGATAATGCTCAAATTACTCAACTTGAATCTCAAATTAAAGACGCAGAAAACAATTATTTGCAAACAGAAAATATTCTTCTCCTCAATACATTGTGTAATTTAAAATATAAATTAAACAGATTAGTGTCAGAGCTGGTCAACAAATTTTTTAGTTCCATTCTAAACACTATGCTGAAAAAGATAAAAGTAGTAAACTACTAGCGAAAAGATCTAAATTTATAATCCCTCCTATTAAATTATCTAACCATACTATTGGTATGTCTATGAAAGATATTCCTAAAGCATTTTAAATTTTTTATTCTGAATTATGTCAATTGGAATCTCCCAATTCACATAATGCAATCCTTCTTGGACAGACCGCAATGGTCAGCAAATGATGTTAACTTTCTTCAAACAGATATTACTGAACAAGAACTTACAGCTACTATAAAGGACATCCCTATTGGAAAGACCCCTGGTCCAGATGGGATTCCCGTTGAATTTTATAAATTGTTAAAAAGGACCTCTCTCCTGTTCTTACAAATCACATTAATAGTATCCTGCTTATTTTCGAAAGAGAAAAACGCCTTTAGTGCGACCTAAATCGGGAGATAGACGTTTATCTCACAAAAACGATTAAATCAGTATAATGGAAACAAAACTTTCAGTGTGTCCGTTTCACTCGTACGCTCAGATACAAACGCCCAAATCAGGGGCGTGTCGGGGGCGTGTTAAGGGCGGTGTTACGAGGTGGTCATCTACAACGTATAACGGATAGCGAAATGATTTTGGGTGGGTGGCAACATGGGCGTCATTGCTTAGACCCGAAATAAAAGCGACCAGAGCAAGGGGAAAATCGTCTTTAGACCCATTAGCGATGTGTGGAGTTGGAGAGTGGCGAGATCGGTGTTGGGAATGCTGAATTGTTGGTTGCAGAGAAAGCTGAGTGTGTGGAGTACCTGTTACGTTCGTCTGTCTGCCCTAGTCGGAACGTTGTCACCCTCACCTGCCTCTTTTGTGTCTTACCTTTTGACCTATCCCTACTCCTCCTCCTTGCTCTATCGGTCCCTTCCCCTTCCCCTCCCCCTATCCCTCTCCATTCACAGTTCCCACGTGTATATTGTATTGCCTGACCTCCGTTTGTCTCTGTGTTCCCTGTACTGTTTGGGGAGTGACTGGCCAGAGGGTGTGTTCGGAGTGAGATTCTGTGTGCTGCTGTTGTTTCAGTACTACTACTAATACTTGCACTGGTGGGGAAATGGATGCACTAAATTCACTGGCGGCTTCCATGTTAGAGGAACAGGCCACACACCGCAGGAGGTATTCACGGCCCCGAGTGTTCAGGCCCCGCACCACCTTCCTACAACTCATTGACCAGCAGTGTCTGACAAGGTTCAGGTTTGATAAGGCGACCATTGTGCAGCTTTGTGAGCAGCTGAAACCCCTCCTTCAGCCCCAGACCCATAGGAATAACGCCATCCCTGTCCATCTCAAAATCACTGCATCTCTCTCTGTCCTGGCCACTGGGAGTTTTCAATCTGTATTAGCTGCTAACACAGGGCTCACCCAGGCTTCTATTTCACACTGTCTCACCCAGTTCCTGGATGCCTTTCTAACTCACACCTCTCACTACATCACTTTCCCCACCGCCCCCCAGGCCCTGCACAACAACATGGCCGCCTTCTATGTTGTTGCTAGATTCCCCTCGGTCATAGGTGTGATTGACTGCACACACGTCCCACTCAGAACCCCCGGCCACACGAAGCCACCTACAGAAACAGGAAGGCATTTCATTCGATGAACATGCAAGTTGTGTGTGATGCCCAGGGGGCGATATTAGACGTGTGTGCCAGGTACCCCGGTTCCACCCACGATGCCTACATCCTACAGCACTCGGGCATCTTCCGCAGGTTTGAGCGAGGGGAGTTCACTGGTGGATGGCTACTAGGTAAGTGCAACATGGATGTACCCATACTATATCTCCTCCACTGGGCAACCCTCCGCCCTGCCTTCCTCCACCTCACTCCACAACCCACTATCCTAATCCCCCTCCCCCCCTGTAGGAGTGGATCACTGAACACTGGATACTACTAAACCAACAGGACAACCTCAAGCTCTGTGTATTCTACTGATGGACTTTACTTGTGCTTACTACCTCTGCTTCTGCCCGTTTGGGCATACTCCATACTTTAATGTATTGGGCATTTAAGTTCTCTTGTACTGTGCCTTAACCACAACTTGTCAGCTCCTGCTGCTTTAATGCCTATCTGTGGGAGACAGGATGCAGATGCATTAGATAAACAGCTTGTAACTGTAGTTGGCAAGGCTTGCACACAGAAAACCAGCCTGCACTAGACGCCACATGAATAGATGGCCTTGGAGGGTGTTGCTAACCCCCACCCTGCATCTCTGAGCCTAACGAACCTTATCTCCTCTGCTAGAAAGGAGCTTTGTATTATGTGTGTGTGTAGAGCAAGATGCTAAGTTTCGTTTCCCTAGCCAGTATCATTTCAGTATTATGACGTGTGTATGTACTGTGAACTACAAATGTGTAATGTGAGAACTACAAATGTTTACTGCGCATGTCAACTGTGATGTATAAGGGGCCTAATGCGCAGGCCCAGCAGGGAAGTATAAATGTAGGTGTCAGATGATTTCTGACACACAGTATCCTGAGAGAGAACTCAGTGCTGTTCATTGCTAGCAATAAAAGCTGCATTGCTTTGGAACCAATTTGCCTTTCGTCTCCTGATTTCCGAGCCTGGTTCAGTGGCGAGCCAGCCAGGAGTACAAAAGGGAAATCGGATTATATTCTTTCCCCTCCCCACTGCAGCCGGATTGGGTCCCCGACCCCCCTCCCGAGAAGGTGGTGAGTGGCCACCGCTGATTTCAGCGTCCATCTCCCGGCGGAGGGCCGATCGATTCCGGCCGACTGAAAGTGGGGCTGTGTGGTTCCGGCAAGGCACCTTTTCCGACTCCGGAGAGAAGCGCACCAACGGCGCGGCCTGCAACGACGACGGACAGGCGAGTATACTCAACGTAGTGACCGGCCCAGTAAAGGACCAAAGAAGAGGCTTGATCACCCTCTTAGCCAGTGACTAATACGGACTAGGTCCCGAAACCTCACTAGGCTTTTGGCGAAGGAACCGAACGGGAGGGTTTCTTTTGGCGTATGAAAGTTGTGTGAGTGGGCTTGCATTTCCGGGCCGGGCGACCGCGTTCCGGTCAGGCCGAGTGTTGACCCTTTTGTGTCCGGTGGAACGAGACCCCTTACTCCTCCACCATCCTTTGGCACTCAGGTTAGGATGGGCGGGGGTGGATCCACACCTTTAGACTTAATGACGGAACACTTTAGCGAAGTGTTCGACCAAGATAAATGCAGTAGGGCCGGGATGATACAGCGATGTCAATTTATGTGGCCCGGGCTAGGGATTGCTGAATGGCCCCCGGAAGGGTCATTTGAGTATGAAAAGGTGGCGGCGGTCATGAATATTGTTATAGTTGAGGGGAACCCAGGCTGTCCCGAGGACATTCCATATAGAAGCGTGGTTGGATGTAGTCCGGGATCCGCCGGGTTGGGCCCAACGCAAGGTAGAAAAGGCCGCCCTCATGGTGGTAAACCAAAGAAAGGGGCGCAAAACTAAACTCAATGCCCTGCAGACCCCTACCTTCGCTCTCCAAACCCCGGCAACCATTGCCGTCCCGAAGGCCGCGGGGACCGCCCCCATAAGGCCGACCGCCCCCAGCATTGAAGCCCCGGAGACCACGCCCCGCACTACCATCACTAAGACCAAGGCCACGCCCCGTACCACCAGTACACTTCCCAGAACGAAACCCCTAAAGGGAACCCGAGGGAAAGTTCAGGGCTCGCCCGAAAAGATACCTCCGAGGGCCCCAATACTTGCTACGACGGAGGCCTACGAAGATGATGCTGCGCCCCCTCCCTACGCCCCCATATATCCCGACCTCGCGGACTTGGCAGAGGGCCAGGATAACGCCGGGGCCTCCGAGTCCGAGTCGGACGCTGAAGACACTTCCCGGCCAAACACACCCGAGACAACAGGTGCAGGTCCTGCAACCTCCAGGAAGAGCCAAAGGGTAGTAAAGAAAATTACTCGATTCCCCCAATCGAGTCCGGTAAGCACCCTCCCTTCCAACCGGAGAGCGGAAGTGACCGACCTATACCCGGTCCGGCAATCTACGACCTATACCCCTAACCCGACGGCAGGAGCCCAGCCCATCCAGTCGACCGTCTACAGCCACGTTCCCTTCTCCAGTGCCGACCTGTATAACTGGAAACTGCATGGGCCTTCGTATGACCAGAAACCCGAACAGCTGATAGAGCTGGTGGAAGGCATCATATACAGTTATAATCCCACATGGGGTGACCTCAGGCAATTGAGCGCCCACATTCTGACCACTGAAGAACGCCGTCTCCTACAACAGAATATGGAACAAGCCGTTTGGGACGCCAACCCGGGCCATGCCAACTTGCAGAACCTCTTAGACACGGAAGTGCCCACCGCGGTCCCTGCGTGGGACTACCGAACCGATGAGGGCCAAACCGTCATCCGCCGGTATCAGCAGGCATACCTGGCGGCCCTAAGAAAGGGGAAACAGAAGATTACCAATATGAGCAAAATCCACAATGTAGTCCAGCAGAAGAACGAAAGCCCAGGGGATTTCCTCGAACGCCTTATGGACGCATTTAGGAGACATAGCCCGATAAATCCCGAAGATCCCAAAAACGTCCCTACAGTGGTCATGAGTTTTGTTAGTCAGTCAGCACCGGACATAAGAAGAAAACTCCAGAGAACTGAAGGATTTGAAGGGATGAGTATCAGCCAACTGAAAGCCATAGCTGATCGCGTATTCGGATACCACGACCAAGAAGAGAAGACCGAAGCCCGGAAGGAGTCGACCAGACGGATGCGCGAGAATGCGGATGTGCTGGCCACGGTGCTGGAAGAACGCCTGGGGTCCAGACCGCGTGGCAGAGGCAGGGGCCGAAGGGGGAGAGGAACACGGTCCCCCATAGGACGCAACCAGTGTGCTAATTGCCGGGAAGAAGGGCACTGGTGGGCGGACTGCCCGGAGAAGCCACGAGACCAGAAGAGAGAGGAGGAGGACGATGACCGCCCAAGAGGCCCCAGACAAGGACAACAAGGACGGGGCCGTGGCCGGGGACGAGTCGAACAACAGGAATGGCAGATGGCCCTTGACGCCACCCGGGACCATACTGCATGAAGGGACCGGGAGGGCAGAGTCCCCACTGACCCTCTGGTGGAGATCCGGGTGGGGACGCAGTTGATGAAGGCCCTACTAGACACTGGGGCCCAACGATCTGTTATCACCACTGCCATAGCCCCGGCCACGAAAGAAACCATACCGATTGTGGGTGCCTCTGGGAAGTCACTCACTGCTCCCCTCCTCAAGGAACGCCAAGTCCAGATCGGAGGGACGATGGTGTCTCACCAGTTCATACATATCCCCGACTGTCCAGTCCCCCTGATTGGCCGAGACCTACTGTGCAAGCTCCAAGCCACCTTGAAGTTCAAGACTACGGGTGAAGTAGAAGCTCACTTTGAAGACCGACCGGTGACGCTTATCTGCCCTGTGCAGGAAGAATGGAGACTACACGCCCCCCTAATTGCAGGCCCTGACGACTGCCGTTACTGCCAGGACACCCCTTTCGCACGGCAGAGGAAGGCCCTAATGGCTGGGGTGCCCGACGTATGGGCAGAAGTGAACCCCGGTGGACTGGCCGTTAACGCCATCCCCATCTGGATTGAACTCAAACCAAATGCTCAAGTCGTCAACCAAGGACAATACTACATCCCTTATGCAGCCCGGCATAGTATGCAAACTCATCTACAGAAACTCCTTCAACAAGGGGTCCTTAAACCGATCAGATCCGCGTGGAACACCCCATTGCTGCCCGTTAAGAAGCCAGGAACATCAGAGTACAGACCCGTCCAGGACCTGAGGAAAGTCAACAACCAGGTAGCCGACATAGTCGCCCTCGTACCAAACCCCTACTCAATCCTAGCCCAAGTGCCAGCCCAGACCAAGTGGTATAGTGTCATTGATCTGAAGGACGCCTTCTTCTCCATCCCTCTTGCTGCCGGCAGCCAGAAGTTGTTTGCCTTCACGTGGGAAGACTTACAGACTGGGAATAAGCAGCAATTTACATGGACCCGGCTTCCCCAGGGATTCAAGAACTCGCCTACCCTCTTTGGTGACCAACTTGCCCAGGACCTGAAAACGTATCAGGACGAGTACGGGCCGGTCGTTCAATACGTGGACGACCTGTTGGTGGCCCGTGAAACGTACACGGACTGTGCAGAAGCCACCCTTTACCTCTTGAAAACCCTGGAAGCCCAGGGGTACCGAGCCAGCCGGAAGAAGGCACAGATATGTGAGATCGAAGTCGAGTACCTGGGTTTTCGCCTCCGAGAAGGAACCTGAAGGCTCGGTACCCCCCGAACCCAAGCCATCCGCAACCAACCCACTCCTGCAAATAAGAAAGAATTGCGGGCATTACTAGGAGCAGCTGGGTACTGCCGGATCTGGATCATTAACTTTGCTGTTCTGACCCAAGACTTGTACGCCAAACTGAAAGGACCTGAACTCGAGGGCCAAAACCTCCAGTGGGAGAAACACGAACTGAAAGCCCTTCAGGACCTCAAGGAGGCCCTTGTGGCCCCACCAGCGCTCGGACTGCCAGATGTGACCAAGCCGTTCCACTTGTTCATCGACGAAAAGAAGGGATTGGCACTTGGAGTCCTTACCCAACTGGTCGGCACCTGGCAACGCCCTGTAGCATATCTCTCCAAGGGCATGGACAACGTGGCACGAGGATGGCCGGGGTGTCTCCGAAGCATTGCGGCGGCTTGTCTGCTGATACACGAGGCCAATAAACTCACGTTTGGCCAAACCCTCTTTGTGACTACACCCCACACCATCCGCGGCCTACTCGAGAGCCACGGACCCAGATGGATGACCAACTCCCGATTGGTCAAATACCAGGCCCTCCTGTGCGAAAATCCGGAGGTACGGATCCTGGACACAACTAACCTTAATCCCGCTACTCTCCTTCCGGCCCCTGAACCACCACTCCACGACTGTGAAGAGGTAATGGCCACTGTGCATTCTAGCAGACCTGACCTCAAGGACCAACCCTGGCAAGGGGGCATCACCCTGTTCACCGATGGAAGCAGCCAAGTAATAGAGGGAATTCGAAGAGCTGGCTATACTGTTGTGTCTGAGGACCATGTGATCGAGGCTATGGCTCTGCCGCCCGGAACGTCAGCCCAGAAGGCGGAACTGATCGCCCTCTCCAGAGCCCTCCTGTGGGCTGAAGGAAAGGTTGTTAACATCTACACCGATTCCAAATACGCCTTCCTCACCCTCCAGGTGCACGGGGCCTTGTACAAAGAGAGAGGATATCTAACCGCTGAAGGGAAGGGACTCGCAAACGCCACTGAGATCTGTCAACTACTCGAGTCAGTGTGGAAGCCAAAGAAAGTAGCTGTGATGCATTGCAGGGCCCACACCGGCCGAACGGACCCTATCGCCCGGGGAAACCAACGGGCGGATGATGCCGCAAAAAGGGCAAGTCAACTCCCTTACCTCTCTCATTCCTCTGACCCCGTACTCGTCCTTCACCTCCCCCCAGAGACCCCCATCTATGCCCCACAAGAAATTGAGTGGGCCCGGCAAGAGGGCCTGGAGTCGCGAAATGGCTGGTGGGTACTACAGGATGGTCGGATATGGATACCCGAAGCCTTGGCCTGGACGGTGGCCAAAGAGGCCCACACCGCACCCACCTGGGCAGAGACGCCCTGGGGCGCCTGCTCGAGAAGACCTACTACATCAACAAGCTGTCCCTGTGGACCAAAAACGCTTCCAGCCAATGCGCGACTTGTGCTCGTAACAACCCAAGGACGGGACCCGGTCCTACGCCAGGACATGTCCTCCGGGGCACCAGCCCCTTTCACGTCTGCCAGATTGACTTCACGCATATGCCCCCAGCCCGGGGCTACAAAGCCATCCTTGTCGCCGTGTGTACCTACACCGGATGGATTGAAGCCCAGCCCACCAGAACGGAAATGGCTAAAGAAGTCACCTCCTTATTGATCCATCACATCCTGCCGAGATACGGCCTCCCCAAGCAGATAAACTCCGACAACGGCCCTGCATTTGCCAGCGAAGTTACACAACAGCTCAGTACAAGACTGGGCCTCGATTGGAAGTTGCATTGTGCTTGGAGACCCCAGAGCAGTGGAATAGTGGAGAGAGCTAACCGATCCCTGAAGAACCAGCTAGCCAAGCTATGCCAAGAAGCCAAAGCCAAATGGCCCGACCTGCTCCCACTGGCCTTGCTGCATCTTAGGTGCACCCCCAAGGCTACAGGCCTTACTCCTTACGAGATGATGTACGCCAGGCCACCACCACTACCCTCCTTTCCCGACTCCTTGCAGATACAGGGCGAGAGCTCGTTAGTAAAACAGATGAAGGCCCTACGCGAGGTAGTGCAGGACATCCAACAGTACACTGAGAGTGTAGGTCCCCTGGTCCTTACTAGTCCTACACACCAGTTTAGGGTGGGGGATGAAGTCTGGGTAAAGGAGTGGGATGAATCTGACTGTCTAAAGCCCAAGTGGAAAGGGCCCTCCCTTGTTCTCCTAACTACCCCAACCGCTGTTAAAATTGCAGGAAGTCCCGTGTGGATACATTGGACCAGGCTGAAACCCGCTGCACCTACCGGCGGCACACCTAAAGTTTGGACTGCCCGTCAACATCCTGACGCTCCACTACGGCTGACCCTAATGAGGAAGTGAGCCAGGTCCATGCCTACCCAACAACAGAAGCTCAGCTACTGGACCCACTGCGTCTTTGGCTCCCTGTTTATTGGAGCCGTCATCCTAAGCCTCCTTATCTTCCTACTGCAGAGACTTGGATACCTCCCCCCGTACATATGATGCTCAACCTACTCCTCATCATCCTCCTTTGCCCAGCCCTGAGCCATCCTACCACCCTGAGCCAGAACTGTACTGAGTGTGTGCGCTCAGTACGTCACCGCATAGAGGGAGGATATCACCTGGTCACCACCCTCATTCATCAATCACAGCCTCCGGAAGGCGATTGCCGGTCCCTTCTGGTCTGTGCCATTACGACCCCGACTGGACCCCAACAGTTCCACAGGTGCCTCCAGAACAACCTCACTATCTGCCACAGCCCAGTCAAGCCAAGATACTACAATGTCACCCTCAGTGTGGGGCTCCCTCAGTATGTCGGATCTATGGGAGTCCAGGGAGATGGCGTCCTGTATTACGTAAATTCCACCCGCATTATTGCAGGTGGCACTCAAACTGTGGCTACCCTTACCTTTGACGTTTGTGTTGCTATAGACAGACACCCCTGGTCCCACAAGTGCGGAAGTCTAGCTTGGCGCAAGGCCTACGCGAATGATCACAAGTATGTTTGCCCCCTTACCTTAGACGGAAGATATGGATCCCCTTGGTCTTGGCTACCTTGTGCAGCAGACACCCAGACCTCGGGATGGGAACGAGTGTGTGCCTACATAGGAGGCGGATACCCCGGATGTCCCGGTCTAGGTGAAATTCGCAGGGGCTCTGACAACACCGTGCTCCTTGAATGGCCGCTAAGGGGACCTGGGACCCCCTGGAGACAAACTTGGGGTTTTGGCATCGACGGGGCCGGAACGGACCCTATAACCTTCATCACCATCAGCCAGAGCCTTGAGGAGAAGGCACCTACACACTATCAGACCACGGTTGTCGGGTACCAGGATGTATTCGACGAAATTGCTCGCGCTGAGGAGGAAGCGACTAAGTTCCCCATTTCTCCCGAAGCTCGGAACATGTTCCTCAACCTGGCCGAAAACATTGCCCTCTCCCTAGGAATTGCCAATTGTTTCGTCTGCGGAGGCACCGATATGGGTGAGCAATGGCCCTGGGAGGCGAAGGAGATTCACCAGCACATGTGGGACGCTCTCAACGCTATCAACATTACCTTTCCCCGGCGTCCGAGGCCTTATGAATGGGCTCTGAGGACCAACATCATAGGTACCCTCTGCGCTAGCCAGGCTCCCTCGAAGCGCTATTCCGTCCCAGTGGGAGATTCTGCTTGCACGGGGGTCCTCCAGTTTAATGGAAGCCGAACCACTTGGTGGCAAACGGACAACCTGCCCGCCCCGGTGCCCATTTGGACTGAACCCACACTGAATACAACCTGGACATATGGGGGCAACGCCTCCCTTAAATGGATAGCCCCGGAGGGCTACTACTACATTTGTGGTCGCAGGGCCTATGAGCAGCTCCCAGCCCGCTGGTACGGCACCTGTCTCTTGGGCACCGTCCGACCTAGTTTCTTTCTCCTGCCCCTGCACGTAGGTGAGACGTTAGGTATACCTCTCTATATGGAACAGGGGCCTGGAAACATAGGCAGGCGTAAACGGTCCCCTCGAGACAGCAAGCCCAAGGTCCAGATAGGAGAGTGGAAGGACAACGAGTGGCCACCAGAACGTATCATTCATTACTATGGGCCGGCCACGTGGGCTGAAGATGGCACGTATGGATACCGTACCCCTATCTATATGCTAAACCGCATTATCCGTCTGCAGGCCGTGCTCGAAATACTCACTAACGACTCGGCCTTTGCACTTAACGTCTTGGCGCGACAAAACACCAAATTGATTACCGCAGTCTACCAGAACCGCCTCGCACTTGACTACCTGTTGGCCCAGGAGGGCGGGGTGTGCGGCAAATTTAATCTCAGCAACTGCTGCCTGCAGATTGATGACCAGAGTCACGTCATCAAGGAGATCACCGACCGTATGGTGAAATTGGCTCACGTCCCTGTCCAAACTTGGAACAGTGCCTGGGATTGGACATCCTCTTTAACCGACTGGCTACCGACCTCTGGGAGTCTCAAGAATATCCTTGTCATGGGTGGCCTGTTCTTGTTGTCCTGCTTACTAATACCCTTGTCTCTCCCCCTTGTTTTCAGGTGTCTCCGCTCCACCATGGAAAGCATCGCCGACCGCCGGGCAGCCGCCCAACTTATGGCCCTCCAGATGTATTCCCCCATACCACAATCAGATGTGGATGAAGCAGAACTCTGTTCCCCCGAGGCTATCAACGGGCCGACGCCCTTGTGACAGCATAAGTCCGGCTACAAAGGGGGGGGGGGGACTCCACTAGGGACCCTCCGTCTCAACCCCGGCGAAGTAACCAGCGGCTGCGCAAGGGCCTAGGGCTCTCTTATTGCCTCTCCCTGCTAACTTTTCTTGTCTCTCTTTTCCCTTCCAGGGCTTATGGAGATGATACTCTCCACCAGAATGGATGTTCAAGTATCAAAAGGGGGGAATTGTAGGAGTGGATCACTGAACACTGGATACTACTAAACCAACAGGACAACCTCAAGCTCTGTGTATACTACTGATGGACTTTACTTGTGCTTACTACCTCTGCTTCTGCCCGTTTGGGCATACTCCATACTTTAATGTATTGGGCATTTAAGTTCTCTTGTACTGTGCCTTAACCACAACTTGTCAGCTCCTGCTGCTTTAATGCCTATCTGTGGGAGACAGGATGCAGATGCATTAGATAAACAGCTTGTAACTGTAGTTGGCAAGGCTTGCACACAGAAAACCAGCCTGCACTAGACGCCACATGAATAGATGGCCTTGGAGGGTGTTGCTAACCCCCACCCTGCATCTCTGAGCCTAACGAACCTTATCTCCTCTGCTAGAAAGGAGCTTTGTATTATGTGTGTGTGTAGAGCAAGATGCTAAGTTTCGTTTCCCTAGCCAGTATCATTTCAGTATTATGACGTGTGTATGTACTGTGAACTACAAATGTGTAATGTGAGAACTACAAATGTTTACTGCGCATGTCAACTGTGATGTATAAGGGGCCTAATGCGCAGGCCCAGCAGGGAAGTATAAATGTAGGTGTCAGATGATTTCTGACACACAGTATCCTGAGAGAGAACTCAGTGCTGTTCATTGCTAGCAATAAAAGCTGCATTGCTTTGGAACCAATTTGCCTTTCGTCTCCTGATTTCCGAGCCTGGTTCACCCCCATACCTGCTGCACGCAATACACACTCATCTATCTCATTGTGCTTCTCTCCAAAGGTGACCGAGGGTACCCGCAGAGGACGTGGCTCATGACCCCCGTGGTGCATCCACAACCAGGGGCAGAAGAAACCTACAACAGGAGGCATCGGAGCACCCGGGGGATCATTGAGCGGACCTTTGGCTTCTTGAAAAGCCGGTTCCGCTGTCTGGACCGGTCTGGAGGAGAGCTGCTCTACAGTCCAGAAAAGGTGGCCAAGATCTTCGTGGCGTGCTGCATGCTGCACAATTTGGCCCAGCGCAGAGGTCAGGCCCTCCCAGAGGAGCCACAGCCACCAGAGGAGGCCCCAGATGAGCAGGAAGAGGTGCCCCCTCCACCCCCAGCCCACAGAGCAGAGCTCACTGCTTACCAGCTTGGCGTCAGAGCCAGACAAAGACTCATAGAAACAAGTTTTCTGTGAAAGTAAGTGCACATTTATTTGTAATACTCACATAAGTGTTACCATCACATCACACCCACCACCACCACCACCCACCAACCCTCACCCTCCAGCAAGTGCCATCACTTTCCCCGTCCCCTCCCCCATCCCCTCTTACCCCTCCCACGGACTTCCTTTGCAGCTGGTGCTGCAGGGGAAGTCTGTTCAGACTCCTCCGATGGGCTACTCCCACTGTCCTCCTCCGTATCCACACAGCAGCCTGCGGCTTCGGCTGCCCCGTGGAAATCCGGCCACCTTGTTGGCTGTAGCCTGGCCACAGGACCCAGAATGGGAGCTGGATTGATGGGTGCTGCACTAGTGGCTGCGGAGGCGCCCGATCTCAAGGCCCACCTCTTAGCTGGTGGTGGTTGCTGCCCACTGGAGGAGGAAGTGGATGGCAGGTCTTGCTGCACCACCACCGGTGGAGTAGGTGCTGTGACCTGAGAGCGCAGGCCTTCAATGCTGTGCTGCAGCTGTTGGAGTTGCTGGAGCACCTCCTGGTGGGCTTGGCGCTGCACCTGGAGCAGTTCCTGGTGGGCTTGGCGCTACGCCTGCAGTGCTTCCCGCTGCAGCTCTAATTTTTGCTGCTGGTACTCCTCCAAGTGCACATTGTGCCGCAGCAAATCAGTGGCCAGCCGCAGGAGTTGCCTCCTTTGGCTGGAGAGCCTCTGGCAAGGAGCTGGCCCCCTATATGCATCCTCCGCATCAGAAAACTCAACCGGTGGGGGAGGTGCCGCCTCTGCCGGTGGTGCTGGTGGAGGTTGGGCCTCTAGTGCTGGTTCTGCTGCTGCAGGTGGTGGAGGTTGAGGCTGTCCTGATGGTGTAGGCCTTTGTTGTGATTGGAGGCCACTAGGGCCAGCCTCATCAGAGTCATCACCTGTATAGCACAAGGGTGAGGAAGTGTGTTGGTGAAAATAACCCACTTTTGTCTTTCAGCATTCATCTACATAGCCCCACACTTGATGACACTGCAAAGAGATGGTGAGGAGGACTGGGTTTGAGACCCATGTGAACGACAGCCCCACAGGCAGCTGGGTACAGCTGGTGGACGGACAGCCAAGACAAGGACACCGCTCACAACTTTGTGGACCCGGACAAGCTGTTTGTTGTATATTAGTTAAAGTGAAGGACATTTGAGCATGTCTTGTGTTACTACTGACTTGGTACACTGCCTAGAACTGCTTTATGACCCCGATTACAGGCTCCTTAAGTTGCATGCATGTGGCCCACACTAACTAGAGCACAAAGGTGACAGAAGGAAATAGGCACAGTTTGGTGATGATGGGAAAATAGGAGGGAGTAGGGAAGGAAGAGCCCCAAAGTTGTGCCACAGAGTAGTAACCTACACACACCCATAGGATAGGAGCCAAGTGTAAAGTATTATTGGGGGTGCTAAGCCCAGTGCAAATAAGCCCTCCCTGGACACCTACATGATATTTCCTCAATATTGGGGGTGCTCAAACACCCACTGAGTCTGCTCCTATGACACACATTAATACTACCACTACTCAGACACCTTACACTGTAATTAAGCTGCACACACAGGACAAGTAAGAGGGAAGCCAATGACTACAGTAGGAATAGAGAGTAAGGATACACAGCAAGTGAGTAGGGGGTAGGAGGTGAGACACCATCATAAAGGTGAGCTTTTATTCCACATATGATGACAGCCTGAGACACACCGTGGTGAAACTCCTCCCCCACCTCCCTCCTCCCCCTGGCCCCAACTTGTATAACACAGTGTAGTGCAGCACAACAGATATCCCAACATCATAATGGACAACCTACCTGAGCCCTCAGGCTGGGCCGAGGTGTCAAGGGAACCGATCCCATGGATGCCCTCCTGGGGTAGCAGGGCGTGGACCATCAGCTCCATGAGGGTGAGGTTGGCTGTGTCATGTGCTGCGGGATTGGCCCCAGCCTTCCTCCTCACATCCCTCCTCAGCTTGCGCCACTTGCGCTTGCAGTCCTCCACGTCCCTTGCACAGTGGAAGACCGCATTCACCCTGTCACGTACCGCCTCCCATTCCTGCTGCTTGGTGATCGCAGCCAGTCTCTGCCCTGTGGGAGCAAACAGGTTGGTATGCCATTGCTGTATCTCCTGCACCAGGAGCTCCACCTCGGCATCAGAAAAATTACCCTTCCGGGTTGGGGGCTGGCTTGGCGGCATTGTACCAATGGGGTTTCGAAAATACGGAGTGAGCGTTTATATCGTCGCCAGGAACGCCCATTTTGGATGGGGGATAGGTGTGTCTGATATGGGCGCTGTAATTTCGATTATACACACAATTTCTAAACGTGCCCAGCTGAGATAGCGATTTGGAGCTCCTGATTTCGATTATGGGTAGATAACTATGGGCGTTCCCACCTGCCTTCCCCTTCTTGATTGCCATTTAAACTGCCATTTTATGCGCTGGGACTTTGGCAGTTCTGATTCACGTGAGTTCTCACGTGTTACCCACATTTATATTAAGGTTTGTGTTTGGCAAGGTATGCTTCGGTACACCTGTGTATTTTGGGGGGTTGTTATTTGTGGTTGCCCTCAGCCCACAACGCTTCCATATCCATCCTTTGGGCCTCTTCCTGTCTCCCATTCTCTCTGCCTGGTTGTAGAAGGCAGTCTGTGGGAGCCAAGAAATTGCTACAATCGATCCAAATCAAGCACCCCTCCCTCGGTAAGGGTCATTTCACTGAGGCAGATGTCCAGCTAATGTTCCAGGAGATAGATACAGACGTTCATGGTAAGCTCTTATTTCTCTGCCACCTCTTCTCTTTCTGCTCATTATCAAGGAGTGTGCATTCACTGTATGTAGTCTGCAGTCATGTCTTAGCTTTCTTTTCTGCAGGTTCCTGTGCACTGGTTGGAGGCCATCAGCCCCGTACTGTGTGGTTCTGCCAGGTCCTCAATGCTGTGGGCCAGCTGTTGCAGCTGCTGTATTGGTTCCCGGTAGGTTCAATCCTTTGTTTGTGTGCTGAACCCCAGTCCCCATTTATGAAATGGCCACCCATTCTCACTTTTGATAGGAGAGGGAGGGGGAACAATATAGGCAAATCATGTTTTTAGCACAGTATTGAACACAGTCCTACAATCCTCCATAGTTCTGGAACAACAACATTTCTAACATGTAGGCTGCAAACTAGTTTCAAGGTGGCCACAGGTACTGCCTACTGAGCCCTTAAGACATGGTGAGGGAGAGAGTTTGTGGTTACAGGTCCAAACCCAAATTACCTGCAGGTAGCCATAACCTGGTGGCTGCTGTGGCCTAGTGGTTAGAGCACCACCCTTGTAATCATAAGGTTGCCGGTTCAATTCCCTTTCCTGCCCCTTGTGATCTGGAGCGAGCCACTTAACCCTCCATTGTCTCAGGTACAAACTTACAGTCCTCCTGGGACAGGGAAAGACCTGGAATGTAGGTCACCTTGACCTCCTACTGAAAAAGGTGTGAATGAACACCATATTTATTTGTGCCCTTCTGTAACTTTTGTATTATATTGCAACTGTGATGCAGTAAGCCTCCATCTAATGGTTTTCCCATTGTTTTCCCTTTTCTCCTCAGCACTATATACCATTGCAGATGCATAGAATGTGAAAAGATGAGGCAGCTGTTTGTAGGTCCTTGGTGCCCCCCCCCCCCCCCCACCAATTTGGTATGGTTGTGGGTAAGGGTGTCTGGTGATCACACTGAGAAAACATCATGTATGTGCTACCTAGGGTTATGTGCAAAGTGTACTTGGCAGATCACAAGTGCTAGACAACAAATCTATTATTAATGCCACTCTGTGCTGTGGGGCTTTATGGTAAGGGGGAGGGAGAGAGGCTGGATGGCCATTTGTGTCCCTCAACAGTAAATAGCCATCCAGCCTCCGCGGCCCACCCCCCTGCACATAGGGCCATGGAGGTTGGAATGAACAGGTGGGCTTCTGTATGGGCACCATTATCACAGACATGCATCAGCTTTCTCATTCACACTTCACATTTCATGCAATGCATATTGCTGCCTCCTCTCACATCAACAGCACCATTTGGTTATATGTAATGCACAACGCACACACTGTTAGTTAAAATGTGAAAAATATTATTTATGTGCAAACCCCAACATATTCCCCCCCACACCTACCCCTACAAATTCCCCCCCACACACAAAAATTCCCCAACACCCCTACATATCCCCCCAACCCCCCCCCAACATTTTCTCCCCCCCAACATACAAACAACCCACCCAACCCACCCAACAACCCCCCCTCACAAAATACTGTCACCCCCTCCCCTCCCCCCTCCCCCTTCCCCCCCCCCCCCCCCCCCCGTCTAGGACGGGTGGCCACAGCCTCTAATCAAGGCCCTCTGTAGCAGGGTAATGAGCAGCAGCAGGACCACCCTAAGTGGGCCCTGCAGCTATTCATTACCCTGCCTTATGATTCGTAGCTCCTGCAGCACCTGGTTCTGGCCATCTACCAGGTGCTGCAGGAGGCGCAGAACAGCTGCTGGGCCAAGGGCTGGAGGTGGCTCAGGGGACCCAGATGATGGCCCAGGGGATGGAGGTGGCCCAGGCGATGGAGCTGCCTGAGGCGATGGAGCTGCCTCAGGGGATGGAGGTGGCCCAGGCGATGGAGCTGCCTCAGGCGATGGAGATGGCCGAGGAGAGGGAGATGGCTCAGACGGAGCTGCAGGTGGGGAGGGGTCCTCCAGAATGTCCTCATCAATGATGAGGACCCCCTCCTCCGAGTCTTCCTCCTCCTCCTCCTGGTGGGTCTCCTGGCCTGGCTCCTCCTCCTCCTCCAGGTGCCCCTCCTGGCCTGGCTCCTCCTCCTCCAGGTGGCCCTCCTCAGCTGCCTGCTCCTCCTGCTGGTGCTGGAGCCCTGTGTATGTAAACAGAGTATGGATGAATTGAGCACATGCAACATGGCTTGCATAGTGCAGTAGCTGGGTGGCCTGAGCCAGGGGATGGGGGAAGGTGTGAGGAGGCATGGCCTATACCCATGGGGGACTGAGATGCATCAGATGACATGACAGGGAACCCTGGAAACTGCACTGACACATAACACACAGGACATGTTGGCAGGTTTAGTGACCTGTTGTTGTTGTTTTTAATGGAGGGGGCGGTGGGAAGGGTGTTTAGCACATTACTTTTATGTGAGGGAGGCCATGACATCCAGTAAAAGTAGGGCCTCAGGCAGGTCTACCAGGATACACTATCCACCCACCCCATTCATCTCGGGGGGGGGGGGGGGGGGGATGGTCATTGGAAGTTGCAGCCACAGTCATGGGAGGGCACCTGCAACCTGCATCCTTGATCTGGGACCAATAAATATGTTATTACTTATTAGTTGGCTATTAGCCACATATTGTACAGGACATTTGCATTATTCAATAAATATATTTACAAATCAGTACAGGTGTCCTGTTTTTGAATACTTACGGCGAGCCCTGAGGTGCCGTCGCACTGCCCGGATGAGCTCGGGCCTCTCCCGCCTCACATGGCGGAACCTCCTCCTGAGGGACTCGAGGTCCCGGTGAACCCCGAAGCGTCTGTAAGATATGTTTGTAGAGCTGGAGTCAGGGGATGGTCCTTCTTGCCCTCTGCACACACATTCATTTGTTATTCAAATAGCAGAGAGAGGGTCAACACTGTTGGGGGGGGACCACCTCCATTGGTACAGATTCATAGGAGCCACCTTTTAAAAATTTTGGGGGGTGCTACCCCCAGTGGAGATCACCCCTCCCTGGATATATACAAGGCATTTATTCTATATTGGGGGTGCTCAAGCACCCACAGCAGCCACCGATTTGGCTCCTATGCAGATGATGCCATAGAGGTGGCCATGAGGCCAGAAAGTACCGTTTGTATGCATTATAATTTATGCTTGTAAAACTACTTTATATGTGTTTTCATTACCATGTTATCAAGTATGCTATACGTTTAATTGGTATAATGTTTCCACTATTCCGATGTGTTGTAAGCCACATAGAGCCTGCAAAGAGGGGTGGGAAAATGTGGGGTTCACAGGCAAGAAATAATTAAATAATGAAATACATTATTGTAGGGATGTGGGAATGGTCGTCCTTTCAAGAACATACATTTTATTAGTGATTGTGTATGTACCCATAGTACTCATCCTTGCATGCACACTCCAGTTACTGGTTACATTGATGACGGAGCTGTTATATGTGTAGGTACGGGGGGGGGGGGGTGTGGGCCAAACACTTACCTTTCAAGCCTGTCCGTAATGCGGGACCAGGCTCTCATGGCCTGGAGCCTGGGGGGCAGGTGGTGGTGCTGAATAAACAGCCGATGGCGGTGCCTTAGGCACAGCCGCACCAGCAGCAGGCTCTCCTCATGCCCGAAGTTTGGCTCACGTCGATGCGCCATTTTTTCAGGTGTTGGAAAACAAGTGCCTTTTATAGACGTCCTTGCGTGACGGACGTCGTTTCGTGCACAGCTCCATATATGGATGACCATCCCATATATGGCCCTATTAGCACGTGGACGCCGTCGTAAGCATGGACGTCTTTGACGTGCATGCCTGGTTGTTATGCGTGCGGAACTTGCCTTATATAGATGAGTATGAAGCACCCGACCCTTTTCACATATACACAATATGCATATAGCTGCATGCAGTTCCGGACATCCAGATAGGGCACATATGAGGAATATTCGGTGGAGGAGCATGATCTTTCTGTAGTTGACGGGTATAAACGTTCCTCATATTTTCCCGTACCTGGATGTCCAGAACAGCATGTACTGTACTTGCAGTACATCTATGTACATTCTTTTACACACTTTCTGATTTGGTCGTTTGCACCTGCGATAATCGAACGTGTTAGGGCGCACAATTTAATCACGCTTATGTGCTCCTCATTTGGTCATTTTGCTACAGGGATAATCGATTATCGAAAAACGCCCATACTATTTTCCGATTATACATGCCTGATTTTGGACGTTTTCATAAGGATGTCCTAATGCGTACTTGGACGACCTTTCGATTATGCCCCTCCACGTCTCCCAACAATACATCTCACAGTTTATTTTCTGAGGCAATTATTAATGTTATACCCAAACTTAATAAAGACTCTCTTTTAGTGTCTAACTATCGTCCCATATCATTACCAAATATAGATTACAAAATCTATGCCAAAATTCTTGTTAATATAATTTAAAAAATTCTCTCTAAAATCATACATCCTAATCAGGTTGATTTTGTGCCAGGCAGACTTATTAGCAATAATACACGTTTATCTCTCTATATCTCTCATATAGCTGCTTCTTATTCTCACCCTGTCGTGGCCCTTTCTTTAGATGTGGAGAAGGCCTTTGCTAGGGTGGAATGGGAGTACCTCTTTATAGTTTTGTCTTGGTTTGGCTGTCTCCTGAATTTCTTCAAAAAGTTAAAATGTTATATACTAATCCCATTGCCAGGGTTTTGCCAATAACTCTTTGTCAGACCTAATCACTCTTAAGCGTGGCACTAGACAGGGTTGCCCCCTCTCTCCTTATCTATTTAATATCACACTTGAGCCCCAATTAATTGCTATTAGATCTCATTCACGCATGAAGGGTGCTATTTATCAAGATCTAGAAATAAAACTTTCAGCATATGCTGATGATGTCTTGTTAATTCTCTCCAATCCATACCAATCAATACCCAATCTTCTCCAGTTAATCACTAATTTTTCTCAATTTCCTGGTTACAAGATTAATCAACAAAAAACTGAACTTCTCCCACTTAATTTGTATGCTGTTCCTGATATTGCTAATTCTTTTGATTTAGTTTGGGCAAGTTGTTATGATTCTGCCGGTTTGGCTGAGGGGGAGGGGGGACGTCTCTTCTGATTGGCTGCCAGGGGTTGTGCTGACGTCAGGGGATAGTACTTTAGCTTGCAGCTGAAGAGTTTCTCTGCTTTTGCGTTACTTATCTGGTGGTAACAGGAAAGCCTGATAGGTTTCTCTCAGAACGTGCTCTAGGTTCTGACAGGGATCTGTGTTGATTTAGAGTATTCTTTTCCTTCCCTCTGGGTTAGCTGCTGCTGTGTGTCAGGGTTGCCAGGTGGAAAATTTTTTTCTAGCCCAATCCAGCCCAAAAACCAGCCCAAAACCCGCCCAAACACAAACCCCGCCCCTGACACCCCCACCCCCGCGTCATCACCCCCGCCCCCGCCGTCACCGGCCCCGCCCCCGCCGTCACCGGCCCCACCTCCCCCGTCATCGGCCCCGCCTCCCCGTCATCAGCCCCGCCTCCCCGTCATCAGCCCCGCCTCCCACGTCATCGGCCCCGCCTCCTACGTCATCGGCCCGCCCAAAACGTCACTAACCCCGCCCAAAAAACGTCACTAACCCCGCCCCCCCGCGGCCGAAAAAAGGCAAAAAGCCGCCTAAAAAACCGCACAGAAACCCAAAAAGCCGCCCAAAAAACCGCAACCCGCCGCGGGCAAAAATTTCCCGCAGCGGGTCGCGGAAAACCGCCCAATTGGGCGGTAAAACCGCCCACCTGGCAACACTGCTGTGTGTGTGTGTGTGTGCGTAGCTCTGTAATCAGGGTCAGCTGCTCGTTTGTTTAGTGGGGGCTGGGCTTTGCTCAGCCTCCGGGGCTCTGGGCTGAGTGAGAGCGTTCTCCTTTGTTTGTTTGTTTTAAGGATTTCTCTTCCCAGTGTCCTGGCCTGCTGGCTCAGTGAGTTTAACCCTTTGTGTACTGTGTGTATTGTATTCTTGCCTCTGCCAGTGTGTTTGTTTGGATGGGCCCCACTCCCTCTCGGGAGGGGAAGCATTCTCTCTGAGTGTTTGTTGATTTATGGCACTCTCTCTCTGCTGGCTCTACAAGCTTAACCCTTTATGTTCTGTGTGCCTCTGTCTACAGTGGGTTTGAGGCAAAGGCTTTCTGCCTTCCTTTGTGTTTGGTTCCTCTGGCTTCTGCCTGGGGCTCCTACCCTGGTGGGGAGGGGGTTGCTGTGTTAGTTCCCCTGTCCTGCGCTAGTCCCCTGCGTGGGCGTGGCCCGCTCTGGTCCTTTGTTTCCCCCTCTGCCCTATTGCTGGTGTTCAGCGCGTGTCTGGCATCTTGGGGCCCTCTGGGTTCTTTCACCCCTCCCTGTGTGTGATTGGGTTCCAGTTCAGCCGTGAGGCTCGCACGAGTGGCTCTGTCTGCGTGGGTTCCAGTTCGGCCGCGAGGCCCGCCTATATGCCTATTTCCCTTCTTCCTGAGGGACTGGGGGGAGGGGTAGCTTAGGGGGTATTGTGTAGCTGGGGTGTGCGGTGGTGGGTCGGTCTCCCCTTGGCCTGGGTCGGCGCCCTGCTGGCCTCGGCCAGGGCCCAAGGGCTCACGACCAACCCAACGGATTACAGAACGCAAAAGCCATGAGCTCGACCGATCCATCCCCCATGCAGCTGCTCCAGCAATTGCATGCTCAGCTACAACAGGTATCGGGAGTCGTGAACGCACTGTCTCAACGGGTAGACTCGCTGACTGTCACGGGGGCTGCGGAGGTCCCGCCAGCAGCTACTCCGCCTAGTTCCCACGCATGTGGCCGAGGGATTCGGGTGGCTACGCCCCCGAGGTACGAGGGCGACAGTAAGACCTGCCGGGGGTTCCTCAATCAATGCCAAATTGTCTTCGAGTTGCAGGCCCGGGATTTTCCTTCGGATCGGGCGAAGGTGGCTTATATTATCTCTCTACTGGCAGGCCCCGCTCTGGCCTGGGCCTCGCCCTTATGGGAGAAGAAGGATCCCCTCCTGGATAATTTGGCAGAGTTTTTGAAACAATTTCGGCTCATCTTTGAGGAACCCGGGAAGCCCTCCTCGGCGGCGACTCAGCTGTTGAACCTACATCAGGGGCGACTCTCTCTGGGTGAGTACGCCATCCAGATTCGGACTTTGGCCGCAGAGCTAGGTTGGGATAACCCAAGCCTGACTGCGGTATTTTGGCATGGTGTCTCGGCCAACATTAAGGACGAACTCACAGGCCGGGAGCTGCCCTCAGATCTGAATGACCTCATCCGTCTCTGTACCCAGGTGGACATCCGGTTCAGGGAGCGGGCCTGTGAACGTCGCGCTGGTCAGCAGGTTGCAGGGGCTAACTCGAGGAGCTCGCACAAGAGCCCTGCTTCCCCGTCGCTGGGTGTGCCCGATGGGTCTGAACCTATGCAGGTTGACCGGGCGGCCCAGGAGAGACAGCGGAGACGCTCTAAGGGGCTGTGCCTGCATTGTGGAGTGAAAGGGCACTTTGTCCGTGAGTGCCCGAAGAGAAAGAAGTCGGGAAACCAGCAGCCCTGATACCGGCTAGGGAGACCGGGTCAGGGCCAAAGTCCTTCTCCCCTTGGATGCAGGTTTTGGTGCCAGTTCTACTGGCGATTAAGGATACCCCTTGTTTTGAGGCGCTAGTTGACTCGGGGGCGGGAGGCAACTTTATCAGCGCGGACCTGGTGCGGGTTCATCAAATTCCTACGATGGAGTTACCTCAGCCCATCACCGTCTCAGCGGCTTGGGGACTGGTTCGGGGAGTTCTCCGCTCCAGAACCGTGCCTATGACCATACGGGTAGGAGTCTTACACAAAGAAGTTATCTCCTTCTACGTCCTTCCGTCAGCCACTGAGGCCATAATCCTGGGATTACCCTGGCTTCGCCTGCATAACCCTTGCATTGATTGGGCCCGGGGTGAATTGACGGCGTGGGGCCCGGGCTGCCAGAAGGTCTGTTTGGATAAGGTCTCGCCAGCCCCAGTGACGCTTCCTTTGGATTGAGCCAATGTTATGTTACCGGGGCCCTACAGATCCTTTGGAGATGTTTTTTCCAAACAGCAAGCAGAGATTCTGCCTCCTCATCGCTCCTATGACTGTGCCATAGAGCTACTACCTGGCACTGAACCTCCCCGTGGCCGCGTATACCCCCTATCCCGGCCAGAGACGGAAGCCATGTCCCAGTATATTCGAGAGAACCTAGCTCGAGGCTTCATCCGGCCCTCTAAATCACCCGCGGGGGCTGGATTCTTCTTCGTGGAGAAGAAGGATGGGGGGTTGCGCCCCTGTATTGACTACAGGGGACTCAATGCCATCACGCGGAAGGACAAATACCCCCTTCCCTTGATTTCTGAGATGTTTGACCGCCTCCAGGGGGCCCAGATCTTCTCCAAGCTCGATCTCAGGGGGGCCTACAACCTTGTGCGGATCAAGGAGGGGGATGAGTGGAAGACGGCGTTTAACACCCGCGACGGGCATTACGAATATCTGGTAATGCCCTTTGGACTTGCTAATGCTCCAGCCGTCTTCCAAGCCTTCATGAATGACATCTTCAGGCATCTCCTGTATAAGTTTGTGATGGTCTACTTGGACGATATTTTGATTTTTTCAAGGGCTGAGGAAGAGCACCAGGAGCACCTGAAGACCGTATTGCAGTGGTTGAGGGAGAACCACCTCTATGTGAAATTGGAAAAATGTGAATTCCATCGCTCCGAACTGCTCTTCCTGGGGTACATCATTTCTAACCACGGGCTGCGTATGGACCCCAGTAAGCTGACAGCCATCCTGCACTGGCAGCAACCTACGGGGCGTAAGGCTCTACAGCGCTTCTTAGGTTTTGCCAACTACTATAGGCAGTTTATTTGGAATTACTCGTCCCTGACTGCCCCTCTTACTGCCTTGACTAAGAAGAACGCTGACGCTCGCAACTGGTCGCCTGAGGCGTGTCAGGCCTTTGAGAATCTGAAACAGGCATTTGTTGGAGCTCCAGTGTTGCGCCATCCCAACCCGACAAATACATTTTTCGTGGAAGTGGATGCATCATCGGTTGGCGTAGGAGCAGTGCTGTCCCAGGCCCACCCCAGTGGGAAACTTCTCCCATGTGCATTCTTCTCTAAAAAGTATACCCCTGCCGAGAAGAATTATGCCATCGGGGATCAGGAGCTATTAGCCATTAAATTGGCCCTGGAAGAATGGCGTCATCTGCTGGAAGGGGCGCAGGAGCCCTTCACGGTGTTCACGGACCATAAAAACCTGACTTATTTACGAGAAGCGAGAAGGCTGAATCCTCGCCAGGCCCGGTGGGCACTATTCTTCTCCCGCTTTGATTTCATTCTGACCTATCGTCCAGCGGAGAAGAACATCAAGGCAGATGCCCTCTCCAGGTCCATGGAGGCTGACCTGGAGGAAGAACCCCTGCAGTATGTAATTAAACCTGATGTCATTGTGCCCGCGATGACGCTAGCAGTACCTGCAGGTATGACCTTTGTGCCACCCCGGCTGAGAGAAAAGACACTCCAATGGGGGCATGCCTCTCGAATGGCAGGACATCCCGGGATCCTGGGAACCAAGCGGTTCATCTCCCAGCAGTATTGGTGGCCTTCACTTGATCGGGATGTGCAGGAGTTTGTGGCTGCGTGTCCTGAGTGCGCCCAGCATAAGGCTGACCGTCAGAGACCCCAGGGGTTGCTGATGCCTTTACCGGTACCTGAGAGACCGTGGACCCACATTGCCATGGACTTTGTTACGGATCTGCCTAACTCTGAAGGGCACACAGTTGTCTTGGTAGTGGTGGACCGGTTTTCTAAAATGGCCCACTTCATACCCATGCCTACCCTTCCTTCGGCGGTGAAGCTGGCACAGTATTTCATCAGCTCTATTTTTCGTCTCCATGGTCTGCCAGAATCTATTACCTCTGATCGAGGAGTACAGTTTGTCTCAAAGTTCTGGAGAGCCCTGAATCGGGCCCTTGAAGTAAAGCTGAACTTTTCGTCGGGATATCACCCACAATCCAATGGCCAAACAGAACGAGTGAACCAATGCTTGAAGCAGTTCCTACGGATGTATGTCAATGAGCACCACAACAACTGGAGTCAGCTGCTGCCTTGGGCAGAATTCGCTCATAACAACCGAGTGAGCTCGGCCACGGGCGCGTCGCCCTTTTACATCGTATATGGACGACACCCGCGGATACCAGCCCCCTTGAAAACCAACTTGGATGTCCCGGCAGCGGTTGATGCGGTGACCTCGCTCCAAGCAATTTGGTCATCAGTTCAGAAAGCGCTGCGAGTGACCTCCACTCGTATGAAACGCCAAGCGGATCGGTCTCGCAGAGTGGAACCGCACTTCCAGCCTGGCGACTTGGTGTGGTTGTCCACGCGTAATCTTCGTCTGAAGATTCCCTCCTCCCGCTTTGCACCTCGATTTGTGGGCCCGTATCCCATTGTGAGGCAAGTGAATCGGGTCTGTTATCAGCTAAAGTTACCACCTACATTACGGGTACATAACACCTTTCATGTGTCCTTGCTGAAGCCTGTGATTCTGAGAAAAGGGGCTTTGCCCACGTGGCCTGCTAGTCCAGCCATCTCAGCCTCCCAGGGGGAATACGAAGTCCGGGATGTCTTGGATGCAAGGCGCTTCCGGGGACATCTCCAGTATCTCATTGCGTGGATGGGATATGGACCGGCAGACAATTCCTGGGAGGACGCTACTCATGTCCACGCGCCAATCCTAGTCAGACGGTTCCATCGCCTTTTCCCTCACAAACCTAAACCTCGTGGACGGGGTAGGGGGGGCCCTTGAAGGGGGGGTGATGTTATGATTCTGCCGGTTTGGCTGAGGGGGAGGGGGGACGTCTCTTCTGATTGGCTGCCAGGGGTTGTGCTGACGTTGTTGCAGGAATGGATGCATGAATTTGTGATGCTTCAGGAGTCAGACAGCACACACCAGAATGAGAGAAAAATCTTCTTTATTTGCCAGCAAACAAAGCAAGACATCAGTTCTAGCTCTCTTCTCTTTCTCTCAGCTCTCTGTGTCTTTGTCTCAGCTGCTTCTCTTCTTATGCTGTCTTCTCCTTCTTCTGTCTGTTCCTTCTGTCCTTCTCTTTCTTCTGAGCTCCTTCTGACGTAAACTGCTTCTGCTCCTACTTAAATAGGGTCCTAAGCCCTCCTCCTAGCCTAGCCCCCTTTACTCCCAATTGGTTAAGAAATTGATTGGCTACCTTGCCTCAACCAATCATTACTTTTGAAATATCAGTTACATAGGTTCCAGACATCCTAAACTGACCTCTGACCTGGGGTCCCTTAAGCCAGACATTTGGTCTCCAGTCTCTTACATGTTATTATGATTGATTTCTCATATTCCTAGTACTAACTGCTAACTAAACTCTGGCATTCATTAAAGGGGTCAAAAGCCAATCTTACTTAATAGCATACATATCAGGTTATTACTTCCAGGAGGCCAGTCCTACACTTAGCTATAATTAATCAAGGAGAAGAGAGCTGACTAGTTCTGACCTCTTCACCTATCAGCTTATACACAGAACCAGCCAGAACTATGGCTAAGTCAAACCACATGTTGATCTCCTCAACTGCAGTCTTAAACAGCAGACAAAGAGTAATACAGAATTTAACAGATATTCTACACAGACACAAACCTTATTAATTTACACAGAATCAGTATTTCTTATAAGACATATTCTAAATATCAAAAACTTGTAAATACTAATCTATTTATATCTAGAATTATTTAGAATCTAACTATTTTCTTCCAAGCAGTGTTCAATTCAATCCCAAACAAACTGCCTGCCTACAAAACTATTCAGTATGCCTAATAATATACAGCTGTTGAGCTAGCTTTCATCATTCACCAGGGTGAAAGAAATTCCTGTCTCTGACCTTTTTAACCCTTTTGCTCGACAGCTAGAGTTCAATATAATCTGAACCATCTGGCATACCTTCACTTGCTAGCAGAACTGAGAATTTAAACTTCAAGCTTTTAATATCATTTCTTATGTATCAGAGTTAACACTTTCTTTGCCCACTGCCTCAACGTCAGGGGATAGTACTTTAGCCTGCAGCTGAAGAGTTTCTCTGCTTTTGCGTTACTTATCTGGTGGTAACAGGAAAGCCTGATAGGTTTCTCTCAGAACGTGCTCTAGGTTCTGACAGGGATGTGTGTTGATTTAGAGTATTCTTTTCCTTCCCTCTGGGTTAGCTGCTGCTGTGTGTGTGTGTGTGCGTAGCTCTGTAATCAGGGTCAGCTGCTCGTTTGTTTAGTGGGGGCTGGGCTTTGCTCAGCCTCGGGGCTCTGGGCTGAGTGAGAGCGTTCTCCTTTGTTTGTTTGTTTTAAGGATTTCTCTTCCCAGTGTCCTGGCCTGCTGGCTCAGTGAGTTTAACCCTTTGTGTACTGTGTGTATTGTATTCTTGCCTCTGCCAGTGTGTTTGTTTGGATGGGCCCCACTCCCTCTCGGGAGGGGAAGCATTCTCTCTGAGTGTTTGTTGATTTATGGCACTCTCTCTCTGCTGGCTCTACAAGCTTAACCCTTTATGTTCTGTGTGCCTCTGTCTACAGTGGGTTTGAGGCAAAGGCTTTCTGCCTTCCTTTGTGTTTGGTTCCTCTGGCTTCTGCCTGGGGCTCCTACCCTGGTGGGGAGGGGGTTGCTGTGTTAGTTCCCCTGTCCTGCACTAGTCCCCTGCGTGGGCGTGGCCCGCTCTGGTCCTTTGTTTCCCCCTCTGCCCTATTGCTGGTGTTCAGCGCGTGTCTGGCATCTTGGGGCCCTCTGGGTTCTTTCACCCCTCCCTGTGTGTGATTGGGTTCCAGTTCAGCCGTGAGGCTCGCACGAGTGGCTCTGTCTGCGTGGGTTCCGGTTCGGCCGCGAGGCCCGCCTATATGCCTATTTCCCTTCTTCCTGAGGGACTGGGGGGAGGGGTAGCTTAGGGGGTATTGTGTAGCTGGGGTGTGCGGTGGTGGGTCGGTCTCCCCTTGGCCTGGGTCGGCGCCCTGCTGGCCTCGGCCAGGGCCCAAGGGCTCACGACCAACCGAACGGATTACACAAGTCCTAAAATTAGATATCTTGGAACTGATTTATATACCTCTCTGCAAGATACTATACAGTACAATGCTGATGCTATCCTCAAATTCCTTACATCTTTATTACTTTCTTCGCACCCATTTATCTTGTCTTGGTGGGGTCGTCTTGAAACTATTAAAATGACGGTATCTCCCAAGATTAATTATATCTTGAGTACGCTCCCAATAATTTTTCTTCTCCCTTTGTACTCCCAAATAGATAAGATGCTGAGTACTTTTTTATGGAAAAACAAAGCCTAAAATTGCTCTTAAAAAACTTAAAGGTACAAGAGACTCTGGAGGTGTATTATTTCCTGATTTTCTCACTTATCATAAATACTTTATTTCTCAGAAAGGCTGTAATTGGTTATATCAAAATCGTGACTATAAACCAATCTGGTTGTTGTTGGAGGAAGCTATTAAACATCCTTTTCAACCTTCTCTTCTGCTCTCCTCTACCTCCTTTCCATCTCATAGGCTTGATCCAGTAATAATTTCTATGGTTAAATGTACGAATGAGTAGGACAAGCTACAAACACATCCCTTCACTTTATCTCTCAGTATGTCACTATGGTACAATCCTCATGTATTAATAAACAAAGTTCCTTTCTTTTTGAAAGAATGGATTGATAAGGGAATCTGGACTATCTCAGATATAGTAACTAAAGACAATACAATCCTGTCTTTCTCAGAATTAAAGGAAAGATTCTCTCCGCTATCCTCTGCAAACTTCAGATGGCTCCAATTGTCATTGTATCACTACGTCACCTTTTTTTTTCTCAATTATAGCATCAGATGCCTTCACTAATTTCCAATGCTCAAAATTTACTTGTTAATTGTCATACTGTATCCAATATTTACAAACAATTGATTAAGTCTCCATTCAGCTTAGTACTTCAAAATACCTGGTGAGCAGACTTAGCTCATACATTATCAGAAGAAAAATGGTCTCAATTTTGGTCTAAAGTTTATTAAACCTTTGTCCTCTGCTTTGATACTTTATTCTTCATAATTTTTATTACTTTATATTAAACTTAAACAGAAATACACTGTTAAGTGAAAAACAGCCAATAAAGAAACATTTTACATTAATCCATTCACCATTACAGTTCAATGGCTTCCTTAGACCTCAAAATTTGGGGGGTTAGAATACGTGGAGTTCTTCTACATTATCAGTTTTCAATACATTTATATAAGAAAATATGACACCGTAATCTCAATCCTATTATTATCTCTATCGTTGTTTTGAGTCTAAGAACAACTTAAGCTGATCTGGAACATAAAAAACATATTTAGTACTGTTAAACCTCACAATACATTTACATGGATAGGCTAACAGAAAAGAGCCTCCCAGTTCCGTTATTTTTGACCGCATTGAAAGAAACTGCTTTCGCTTTTGTTGTGTCACTTTTGTTACATCTGGATATAACCATATTTTTTCTCCACCGAAATTGTGGTCTGTTGTTTTAAAGTAAAGTCTCATTACTGCATTTAAGTCCTGTTGGAAAAGAAAGGTTACCAACAAAGTCGCTCTTTCAGTGGCAGTTTCTATTGTCTGTTCCAGAATCGCTGTTATATTTCCCACATCCAACTCATGTCCAGATTGAACCTTTATTATTTCATCCTTCTTTCTTGTATTAGGTATAAAGTAAATTTTTTCTAATGGAGGAATCGCTTCTTGAGGATATTTTAAGTTCTCTTTAAGAAATCTTGCAAATAAATCTTGGGGAGAGACCCCATATAATTTAGGAAAATTAAGCAAGCGCAGGTTCAATCTTCTATTATAATTTTCAATATTTTCAAGTTTTCTCCTAATATCTACATTATCTTTTATTACTGCAACTTTAAATTCATTAGTTTGTTCCACTTCCTTTTGCAAACTCTCAATTTTCTGAGAAAAATCTTGATTAGTTGTCTCAACAGAATCTTTCAATTCTTGAATCTTATTTCCTAGGGTTTTTACCTCTCCAGATGAATTTAAGAGGGTTTTCTCCATCTCTAACAGTTTCAGCCATATTGTCCCCAGGCTAACCTCCGTTTCTTTCCCAGCGGATTTGGCTGTTAATATTGAGTCAGTCACCCCACTAGGACCGCCAGCTTCCACACTTCCGGTGTTCGTTGGTTTCTCCTGCTGACTCACTACAACCGCTGGGCTTGGAGGGATCTTCGAGAACGGCGGGGGGGAAAGAGATGTTTCACATTCCGGCGAGAGTCCCGCTCCACCCGGCTCTCCCGCCAAGGAATCCACTCCGCTCACTGCCTGAGAAAGAGCGGGGAAGAAACGCTCCAGACCAGTTCTCGCTAGCGTGGACGTCCCGGTAGGTGGGGGAACTACCCGGACTATTCCTTTTCTTTTGGAGTGAGGCATTTTCTCAACAAGAACGAAAAACTAGCCGATCTGGCTGGAGCGATCTCACTGCACACCCGCTCTCGGCGCCATCTTGACACGCCCCCTTGATACTTTAATCTATGTACTTCTTATACCATAAAACCAACTGGACACCTCGCAAGTTTGCTAATGCAGAACTCCTTCCTTCAGGTAAATGCAGGCATTGCTTTCAGCATGTTGGTACCTTACTTCACATGCTTTATGAATGTAACATCACATTTAAATTCTGGCAGGAAATCTGGTGTGTTATACAGAAGATTCTTCTTATAGATTTGGACTTAACACCTTCAATAATAATCTTTAAACCCTGCTCTCAGCAGTTCAACTTATTGGACTCTCAAGCAAAATTATTGGACATCCTACTCACAATTGCTCAAAAACATGTTTTGCAAAACTGGTAATCTGCACATTTATTAAATATTCATTTTTGGTGGAATTCTGTGCTACAACATCAAAAATTTGAGTTTGCTTTGGCAGGAAAATGTCGAACAATATTCACCAAGAGAAAAGTCTGGGCCCCTTTGGAACAATATGTACAAACTTTACAAATTGCATTATAGTCCAAATGTTTTGCTACAGACAATTGTCTCCTTTCTTGCTTAGATAATGTTTTGTATTAGCATACTAACAATGTATTTCTCCTTTTCTTGTTATGTTTTCACATTTCTTCTATACTTTGCTAAAAAGTCAATAAAATATATTTGAAAAAAAATGAATATAACTGGTGCACAAGGAAAAATGAACCTTTAGTAAACTGTAATCACAGCGAACAGTGCAGATAAGACATGAACACAAAAATGCCACCCTGCTTCAAAAAACTTACACATAAAATGTCAATACTTAAACTTACACAACACTTCTAAAATGGCCTCCAATCTCTTTTGGATCTGAAGATTTTGAAAAAACAATAAAAACATTATATAGGTTAAGAAAAATCATCTTACCCTTTTGGAACAAAATTTATTGCAGACATTCAAAATCCTCTCCTTATCCTTTCACTGTCTCTTGGATACTATAGTTTGCCTTCAACCGTCATCTGTTTTCAACCTGCCCCACCTGTTTGTCCTTGCCTTTTACAAGGACAATGTGTTCCTTATCAAAAAGAAGTAATAGGGAACATAGTAATTAAGAAATTCTCTCTGAAATGCATAATATCCCTGGATGAATTAAATGGATTAAAACTGGAAAGTAGCGTGCATCAAACAATATAGATAATCTGAGTACCAAACCTATCTACCTATAATTAGGACTTCTGATTTTAGTTTCTAACCAATAAATACCAATAAAAAAACTCAATGCAAACAAAAAAAAAAGTGTTTATTAGATAAACACTGGAAGAACAGCACTTTCCCTGGTACTTTCTCACCCCTTCCTTGGCTTGTCTTGTATCCTCCAATCAGTTAAGAATATACGAATAGCCATTCTGGGTCAGATCAATGGTCCATCTAGCCCAATATCCTGCTTCCAACAGTGGTCAATCCATGTCACAAGTACCTGGCAGAAACCCAGTTAGTAACACCATTCCATGCTACCAATCCTAGGATAAGCAGTTGCTTCCCTCAAGTCCATCTCAATAACAGTCTATGGGTCAATAACAATTTTTATGTCTTTTCTGTGTTGATGACTCTAAGGTGACACACGTATACATATTTGAAGTGGAAAAGGTAGTCAGCAACAATACCTATTGTTCATAAACATCTATAAACACTGATTATTTTGCCCTCAAAGAACACCTAATGAGCTGGAAAATAAACATGTAAATTCTTTATTCTTTGTTAATACTTACTACACCGCTTTAGCTGGCACACAACAATGTGGTTTACATATTAATGAAAAACAAAAAAGACAAGAAAAGGAACTCTATCATATAGGACAGATGGGGAAAGAAACAGAATGCACATATACCAAACAAACCAAGGAAGACCATGGAGACAGATCAGAGGGAGAAGAAAGGTAGAAAGGGAAAGAATGGAAGTCATTAGAACTCTGCCCAGTCACAGACCACAAGCCTGCCTAAATAGTCATGTTTTAATTAGGTGTTTTGAAGCTTGGAAGGGATAATTCACAACAAATTTCTAAGGGAAGACTATTCCAGGTTGCAGGGGCTAAAAAATAAATAGCACTGTGTTGAGTTCTCTCATGTTTACCAAGTTTAGGAATGGGAAATACCATGTGGTGATGATTAATAGAGCACAGCAATCATGTAGGGAAATAAGGAATTGTTAAAGAAGATAAACATAGCAGAAGACCCAGGTAAAAGGCTTTGAAGGCAAGCATAAGAACTTTGTATAGTATTCGATAAGGCCCTGGTAGCCAGTGATGGTCTTTGAGAAGAGGTGAAAGAGAGTCATATCTTGTATTGCTGTATTTTGAAGGGTTTGGAGCTTTTTCATGCTGCCCGTGTTAGTCCAGCAAAGATAATATTACAGTAATCCAGCTTGGAAATCAATAGAGAAAAGACAAAGGTGTGAAAAGAATCTTGATCCAAAATTTTTCGCATACATCACAACTGAAAAATCCAGATTGCGATAGGGAGGAAATATGAAAATCAAATGATGGTTCAGAGTCTAAAATGACTGCTAAATATCAAAAGGATTGGACTGGGGTAATAGTAGTGCCTAGTGGATGAAGATCTTCAGTAGGGCAAGGAGCATAACCAATGATCCAACAGGCAACATTCTTATTAGGATTAAGAACAACCATCGGGCTACAGCATCCAAACAGGTTTGAAAAGGAGTAACACAGGAGGTAACTGAATCTGTGTAATATAAAAGAAGGATATTGTCCGCATAGATATACATGGAAATCAAACATCAAGTGGCAGAACCTGCTGGTCTAAGCAGTGCAGCTGAAGTATTTGGAGAAACAGGCTAGTGACTTGCCCAGTAAATTGAATTTTGCATTGCTGTATCCGAGAATATTGTGCATTCCTAGCCACAACACAAAGATAGCTGGCATCAAGGACCTGGCAGGTACAGTAAAAAATTACTCCCTCCCTACTTCCAATCACCTAATCCTCCTTTCTCATGTTTGATCCTTACCCCCCAATCCTGTATCCCAAGGTAGAGCCCATTCTGATTCTCCCCCTCCCTTGTGGGAAGTGAGGAGCAGGAGTGATCCCCAGGGCCCTCCTGTCCCAGTGGCTTATGGCTTCAAAATGGTACCCAAAGTGGTAGTCTTTTGATAATGCAACTAGAAATCAGGCTAACAGAATAGCAAACATATAGTGGAGTTTGAAGGCATGGGTGTTTGGCAATTGCACACAACAGTCTTGCTTGGTGAGTGTAATGACTGATCAGTCACAAACAGAAGGAAAACAAACCTCCATAGATGGAATACACCAAGTGTAAAACAGTAGAGGAACAAAAAAAGGAACCTCTCGCAGATGGTGTCCAAAAGAAATTTATTACAAGAGTCTTAAAGTAAAGTAAGGGAGACCTGACAAAACTCGTGTTTCAGCCCTACTGGCCTGCATCAGGGGTCTAAAGTCTCCACTCGGTAATCTCTAAAAAAGACGCACACTGACACAAAGCGCTGGCTAATTGCCGTATCTGCAGGCCAGTAGGGCCGAAACACAAGTCGTATCGGGTCTCCCTTACTTTCTTTTAAGAATCTTGTAATAAATTTATTTTGTACACCATCTGTGAGAGATTCTTTTTTTTTTGCTTTTCTACTGTTTTACACTGCGTATAATGGCTGATCAGAAGAAGACGAGTTTGAATTAGAAGTGTAAAAAGTGAGCATGGAAACAGATGAGGGACTGCAGCAGCAGAATAACACACAGAGTACAAGGAGACCAGTGAGAGTTTTGTTCTCGGTTAAGAACTGCATATGCTATTTAAATTGGCAATGAGAAAAATCAGAAATCAGTGAGGCAGAGTGGTTCCCTGAAATCTAAACTTCTCTGAAGTACAGTGGGACAGATCCTTACTTTTAGTGCCCTAAAACTACAATTTATTGTAGCTAAGCTAGACATAAGAAAAACAGTTTCACAGGGTCTGAATACATGTACTGCTTGAGGCCTTTATTCAGCCTGTGGGAGGCAGCCTGCTTAAGTGCCGCGGTTAGTGCTGATCCCGGATATTCAGTGCTGTGACGCTTCCAGTGACTGGCATTGAATATCCGGGGGGGGGGGGGGGGGTGTTGGCCGACTCAAACTTAACCGGCTATGTCAATATTCAGTTGCTGGCAACAGGGCCGTGCCTAGGGTCTCCGGCGCCCCCTGCAGTTGGCCCCGCCCCCCGAAAATGATCGCTACACTACCCTCCCTCTTCTCCCCAGATCCTTTTCCTTTTTGTTTAAATTTACCTCTGTCCGGCGGCAGCGTAGCATTAGTGAGGAGGTGGCGCTCCCTCGCCCCGACGTGTCAGTCTTCCCTTTGCTCAGTGTCCCACCTTCTTCTGATGTCATTTCTGATGTCAGAAGAAGGCGGAACTGAGCGAAGACTGACACGTCGGGGCGGGGGAGCGCAGCCTCCTCACTAATGCTACGCTGCCGCCGGACAGAGGTAAATTTAAACAAAAAAAAAAAAAAGGAAAAGGATCTGGGGAGAAGAGGGTGAGGTAAGCATGGTGCGGCGGGGTGCCCCCCAGAGGATGGCGCCCTCCTGCCATGCTTACCTCGCTTACCATGTTGGCACGGCCCTGGCTGGCAAGTTACGTTTATAGCAACCATAGATAGGACTGCTATTTAGGCAATATGATTTGGCCATTAAACTTTGCCAGTTATTGCATGATGTATCCAGTTTTCAACGCTAACTGGCAATGTTCAGCAGAGGTAACCGATTATCTCATGCCGAATATTAGTGGTTAGGTGCAGAAACGCCATTTAAGAAGTCAGCGGCCATTTCTGACTGGTTAAATAGTGCTGAATATTGGCCAGCTAAACTTTAAAACACAGAAGGTAGTGGTCTCAATCATCATGCAGTTTCTTAGTAGTACAATCTAAGGCAGCAGTTCTCAACCAGCCAGTCAGGTTTTCAGGATATCCAGAATGAATATACATGAGATACATTTTTATACAATGGAGGCAGTGCCTGCAAATTTATCTCATGCATGTTCATTGTGGGTATCCTGAAAACCTGACTGACTAGGTTTGCCCTGAGGACTGGGTTGAGAGCCCCCGGTCTAGGGTACTATTGGTACATTTCTGTTGGGAACCCAAAATATCTGTCAAAGATAGACAGACTTCGGTCATCACAGGAAAACAAGAGCTAAACTTCACAGAAAAATAGCATCAACAGCTATGCAGTTTCATGGGCCTTAATTTTGTTGCAAGCATAATTTTGAGTTGTTTTTCTTTCTGAAAGTTAATTATTTCTTTCCAGTTCCTCAATTCCCTCCTCTTGTCCATTGATCCCATTCCTGTCATCATTCATTCATCAGTATTAATCAGGGCTTGTTTCTTTTGCCGTTTCTCCACATAATATCCTTCTTCCAGTCCAATGTACTCATTCCACTCATCATACGGCTGGTTTCCTACATACTGTGATAAATAAGAGGCTGTCCTAATCAGGGCAGGCCACTAGATGGCGCTGTTCCCCTAAAAATGTCCAGGATGTCCGGGGTAGGCCACTAGAGGGCGATATGAGAATAATGGCGGTCGCTAGGACTGGGGAGAGCCCTGGGAGGTCCACAGGTGTAGGAGGTTATGGGCTGGGTCCTGTGTAGCTAATTAACCACTTTATACCCCACCTGAGTGTGAAAGGAAGGAGGAGAGCTGGTAGCTGAAGAAAGAGAATCCCCCTGGAAAGAACTGGCTAAACCTTATGGACTTGTGGTGGACTGTGTGCTCAAGGAAGAAAAACAGGCTGGGGTAAGAAGTCCCTAAAGCATTAGTGTTGGACTGTGTAGCCTCAGTACTTAGAGGAACTGTGTGTTCAAAGAAAGGACTGTGATATGTAAATATATAAAGTATTTAAGCTAGAAGAACTGTGCTCAGGGGCTGGAATAAAGAATTGCCTGAATATGCTGTTGGTAAGACCTGTTTAATTTTGCCTCTGGAGAACCAGGTCACCCTGAGCGTGAAAGGATAACAGGCTAATCTGCATATAATTTGCATACTGAGAGCCAGCTCACCCTGAGTGAAAAAGGGCCCCAGGAGCTTGAGGTTGGATTGCTCAGGTTGTTAGAAAGAGACTGTTTGGAGTCCTGTTCAGAGGCCACAGGCCAGTGAGGCCTGCTGAAGAGTGGGAACAGTAGCCTCATCTTCACAATATATAGCTTGAATTAGCATCCTAGGAAGCTTCACTGAGGTTAATTGCTTTATACAGCATTGTAGGCACTTCATGCAACACTGTAATCCAATATAAGTTATCAAGAAATATAATTTGCACTATAACTGCAATGTAAAACAAAGAAATTGGTTATGCACTGCATAATTCAAAGTATTGTAGCCAGCTGGGTCACCAGTGCCATTTTGAACCCAGAACCAGCTGACCCCACTAGGCACAAGGGAACTGACAAAGTAGGCCCACGCCCACCTTTGATGTTTGGGTCACTTTTAGATGAGGGGGTATTTGATTGTGGAGGTGCATCAGAAGGGATGGAGATCTGGATTTGGGGAAAACTTCCAGATAAGGGGGTTTTCAACTGAGGGGGGGGGGTTCTTGGAAAGGGAGGAAGACTGGATTTGGGTGGGTCATTCATGTTGGGGGGGGTCTTTATTTGAGAGGGTTCTTCAGAAGGTCAGGACTAGGACTGGGGTGGGACTTTCAGGGGACAATGCACAGTGACTTTTGGCAACCCCTTTCAGACATGCCCAGGAGACTCAGGTCATATCTTTGAGGCCTGATGCTGTTGGGACAGTAGAATAATGCTGCTTGTGAGGGTAACATCATGGGAATTTCAACAGCAGTTTGTGCTTTATGAATTCTCTATGCTGTGCATGGTTTATTCAGTTCATAAAGTTAATGCTTCCATTGCTGGCCTTTAGTTGCCCTGATAGCCAATGGGAAGAGGCTGGCTGCATTTTATTCCAGCTCTCCTCTCTAGGCTTCTGCCCCTGATTAGAGAGACCGCTTGGAGCCAATTTCTGCTGTGGTCTTTCTATGAACCTGTTGCTTTTTACTGTATCTGCGCCTGCCAGGAAATCACATGCCCAGAAAGGGGTGAACTGACAGTGGTCTAGTGGCTTCTTTGGGGCAGGAAAAAATCTCACTCTTTTCTGCCTGCTGCCACTACTCTGCATTGCGTGTTTTTCAAAATGGCTGCCGAGACATACCACAGTAATCTTGCGGGTCTCAGCAGTCTTGCAAGACTTCCGTCTATTCTTTCCTGCCCCCGCAGAGGTCACTAGACCACCAGGCCCTTCAAAGTAGGACCAGGGAGGGATGCAATATGCTGCAGTGGCGGTGGGCAACCGGGCAGAGCCACTGGACCTTGGTCAGTCTGCCCCTGTGTACACACTAGAAGTTTCCAAGATGTAGAGAACTAAGGGGAATACTGTAGAAGCATCTGGAAACTGAAGGAAAGGTAGGAGGGTTTATGATAATTTGGGGAAGGGTCTGGTGGCCACAGTGAACTCTCCCCTATGTGTTATAAGCTCCCTGCTTGCTTGCCAAATTTGTCTTGGGTTCCATCTCCCACCTAAGCTGCCTTTAATCCATGTCAAGAGGGATTCCTCCTGTCCAGCCTGATGCAGAGATCCCATGAGTTGGCACTTGTAAAAAGGACACACAGGAGACCTCGTAGCACTCTGCTGACTTGCCTCTGGAACTCGACAGCTCCCACTATCCCCCCACAGGAGACCTCCTCTGGAGACTGATGCCTTTTCCACTCAGCTTCGCTTTGAGTTCTCTAGTCCCCCAGAACCCACCTGTAGTCAGCAGGCCTTTCTGCACACTTCCCTGGGGATAAAATTATTGCCTGGGTCCCACCAACCCTCTGCTCTTCCCTTGGTTTCAACTTCCAGCCACTGTTATTCAACGGTCAATGGTAGCAGGGATTCTCTGATGTCCTTGTCTTCAGGGGGTTATTCAACCACAAGGTTCCATCTGGGATAGTGCCCTTTGTAACTCCCACAGGGGTGCTCTGGTGTGCAGTGGCCCTCTAGTGGCTCCGGCCCGGCCTCACCAGCCTTTTGCCTCAGGGAACCACCTTGAAACCAGACTTCTCTGTGAATGCATTGACTCAGGCCTCTAGGTTTGGTCCTCCCCCTTCCCTCAGGGTGACCTCTTCCTTAACCTGCAGTCCTGGCCCGGCCTCCCCGCTGTATCACCTGGTAACCGATCCACCTTACCAGTTCTTCTGGTGGGGCCCCCAGGTCACCCTTCTCTGGAAGATAGCCCAGCTTCCTCTGCTTCCAAAAATATGCAAATTAGCTGGTTGCATGTAAATTCAGTTTATTAGCTAGGTTACAGTCTTGTGGGCCTGGCTTGCCCACTATTAATCTGTTACTGCGATTCACCCCCCCCTGAGACCATTTACTGGGGACATCTGGGTCTCAGGGTATAACAGCCTCCTCCCCTGGATAGGACCTTCTTTATTCACATTAACCTTACGGTCCTATCCTCCACCCCACGGCTGTTTGTTCTTTTTAAACACTTCAGTAGCAATGGTTCATCACCCTAGTACCCAGTGCCTGGTCCCCCCCAGGTAAGTACCTCTTTGGGTTTGGAGGGAACCTTCTCCTGACCTTTCTCTTGAGCTCCACTTCAGCAGGCCTCTTTCTTCAATCTTCCTGCTAGTAATCCTCAGGCTCTAGGTGTTGCAGGTTCCCCCATCTTCTTCTTCTCCTCCTCCCTCCCTTGGCTAGAGGATGCTTTTTATAGGGTGCCCAATAATCCACTCCACCTTTCTTTAGGCCTCTCCCCCTGCTTCCAGAAAGGTCCGCACCCAGAACTTTCTCCACCTATCCAGCTTCCACTCAGAGAGTCCCCCTGGTGGCCTCCCCGGGAAGTACAAGTCCTATGCCAGGAGCACCCCCTAGCTGTTCCTTCTGGTCACTACCATGGACTATACTCTTTGGCTCCCTCTAGTGGCCAGATCAGGACATTTTAGGTTTTCAATGGGAGAGCGCCCTCTGGCAGCCTCCTCATGTAAGGGCAGACACTGTGGTTATCACACTACAAGGAACTTGCTAAAAGAGCAAGGATTCAAGGACCAAGGGATAAGGAACAGACCCGAAACCTGGTTGCTGGTTTGTTTTAGTGGTGATATGGGGAACC
Source organism: Microcaecilia unicolor (assembly GCF_901765095.1). Classification (NCBI taxonomy): domain Eukaryota; kingdom Metazoa; phylum Chordata; class Amphibia; order Gymnophiona; family Siphonopidae; genus Microcaecilia; species Microcaecilia unicolor. The sequence goes on along the minus strand of NC_044032.1, from coordinate 339,252,935 downwards.
TTCCCATCCCTGTGTAGTCCAGGGAAAAGGAGAGAGAGGAGTCATTCAGAGTAGCTACAATTAGCATCCAGGCATCCTGCAAGTTCTAACCAAAGCAGGAGGAGGAGACAAGAACTGTTTAACATCTGATAACATCCTTACTGCAAAGCCACAGTGTCTTTCAGCTAGATACCAAAGAGCCTGTAAGTGTGGTTTAAAAATAAAATTTATTTACAGCATCCTGGGTAGATTTCGTTGCTTTAGATTTGGACAGCCTTGGAGCTAGATAAACTTTTGTTTCACAATCAAGTTTTTTCTGATAAGTTACATCTCTATCAACAATAATTGGACTTAATGAAAGTGGATATGCAAAAAAACAGGATCACAATTGGATTCTGTTTTTCAACAGAATTCTGTCTTGGTTAAAGATAACCTACTCTTGCATAATAAAATTGAGAATATTGAAAATGTCTTGAGAAGGAAAAATTTGTGATTTATTAATTTTCCAAAGGTTCCTAAGATTTTGATACTTTGTAGAGGCTTTGAAGCTTCCAGAGAGTGACCAGCCATCTATATTAAAGGTTTATTATATACCAGAGAAGCCACAGTTATCTTCAGGAGTATCTCCAGATTCTTTGAATCCAGAGATAGAAACAGAGGCTATGGGACTAACCACCCTTCTAGAGACTTCTATTGAGCAGCAAGAAATTTCTTGTACTCTGATTATAACCTTGAGTTTAAACACGGATAGAGATATAATTTTGAGACTTTTTTTCAGTGTAAAGATCTCTGTTCTGTGGTCTGAAAGTTCATAAATTTCCTGGCTTGTTGCACTTTAAAAAAAGTAAAATAAAAATAAGAGGCAGCAGTTTCTTTTATTACACCCTAGAGTTTTGCAAATAGGGGGTACTTTTTTGTTGAAGTATCCTTGTAAATGCCTTATTAAATATTCTGGAAATAGATATGTTTTCTTTGACTCATCACAGCTCTCTATGTTCTTGGCTGATAAGATGCCTGTAATTACCTCCACAGTGAGTCAGGGCATTCCTCCCCCTATAATTGCCTTGGGTAATATTACACAAGTGTATTAACTGAGCTCCAGCTTAGACTTTCTTCTAGACATTTGTTTCATGATACTTTTGCTCCTGAATTAACATGTGCTTTGTCCCCCACAATTTGTGGAGTTTGTTGTTGAGGTAGTGGTTGTTGAATTTTCTGGTTGTCCTTTTTCTCTTTTACTACTTCAATATTACCATTGTACCTCACATTGTTACGCAAATGTATTCTTGCGACTGTATGTTTAAATTTCACAGTAAAAGAAAATGCAGGTATGGCTTGCCCTCCCTCCACAGCATGCTCCGGATCTCGTAAACCAGAAACGCCGCAGTATTCACCTGGAGGGAAATCCTTCTACCCTTTGGAGGCCCGGCTCCTTTCTGGGAATCTAGCGCCAGGCACTGAGGCCACTTCCAGCGCAACCCTTGAAGATCTTCCTACCAATGGGTTCAGCGGGGGCTGCTGCTCTCCCAGACTCAGAGATGTATCAATAACGCAGCAGCTTCCAAAGACTGTGGTCTGGGTTCCATCACTGAAGCCCCATGCTAGAGGTGACAGTCCATCAGGTCAGCAACTCAGGGAGGGGGGTTAGAGGGATAGAAGCATGCCCTCAGCCAACCCCTTTCCTCTTTTTGCCTCCCATAAACAGTCTGCCCAGTAGAAGTTCCAGGAAACTGCCACATGCTCACAGAGTGCCAGACGCCATTTTGCTCTGCCCCCCCTAAGCCTGTGTTTATCAAATAGCTGAATTTACATCTGCATAATTATACCATCAAGTGAACTGTGCAAGCCAAGCCAAGCCCTCACCTATCTAGTGAATGGGTTTGAGTAACAAGCCCCCAGATATTCAGTTGGTGATAATCAGTGTTTTTTTAAAACCCTTATCGTTGCCAGCTAAATTAACACCAGTTTTCAGTACCAGGCCTCATCTGGGCACTGGCACTAAATATTGGGAGCTAAATGTGGGTGAGCTGGGCACTGGAACCTTTGCGGTCCTGGTCAATATTCAACCAGGGCCCGCATAAGATTTATGTGGCCCGGCTGAATTTCAGCCCAGAACCCACATAACTATTTTTAAAAATGTTTTAAAGGTTCCCCTGAGCCCCTTCCCTCTCCCCCTCGACAATGCCTCCTTCTTCCTTCCCCCCTCCTGAAACCCTTAGAAAGAAGGCCCCCAGAATCCCCCAATCCACCAAGCTGTATCCCTGGTGATCCAGTGGTGGACGTTGAGCAGGAGCGCAGCCCCTTCACTGCTTCCACTTGTGGCACTGATCCGAAATGGCTGCCACAACCTCTTGCAGCAGCTTGCAGTAGTACCACACCTCTGAACCAGAAGGATTTAGTTTGCCAACTTATAAACTGTTTGGTTTACAAATATTGGAGTTGGAGCAGAGCTTATCCCATCTGGCCAACATGACTGTACTTTCTGGCAGGAAGCAGGTGAAGGAGCAGCAAGTGCGCTGTGAACTGATATCAGCTGCCGAGATGCAGTGTGAGGGGCAAATGCTGTATTTTTGAAAGATTGGGGACAATTTCCCTGTTTTTCAGGGATTTTCAATTCAAAAACAATAGTGGAAATGCTTCCTGCCTGATGGCGCAGCTGGCACATCCGAGCGGGGATACCCACCATGTAGGAGAGGAGCTGGGCCAATCAGGTGTAGCGTTTGGAGGAGCATCAGCTGAACGTGGAGATGCTCAGCATATAACAGAGCACTAGAGCATGAGGAGAGGAGGGGAGGGGCTATTTAAACCATGCCCTTGGACCCTGAGCAAACTGTGAGGGAGAATCTAAGCAGTCAGCTGGGTGAGGAAGACCCAGTATTACCCAGCGGTCTGGCGAATACAGCAGATCCAGCCCTAACGAATTGTCAGAGAGAGCCCAGTTGCAGGGCCACCAAGAGGGGGGCAGGGAGGCAAGATTCCCCAGGGCCCGGCCTCCAAGGGGGTCCCACCTGGCATCGGCATGGCTGATTGGTCACCTGTTCCTGTGTGCCACAATGCCGGATTATTGCGTTAACTCTGCTGTGCTGGTCACAGATCCTTCTTACCTCATCCCACCTACTGTGAGAAGTACTTCCTGCTTCCGCAAACACAAGAGGGGATGTGGTAGGAAAAGAAGGACCTGTGTGGCAGAGCAGAGTTAATGTGGTCCCAGCACACAGGAGCAAGAGACAATTACAGAGCATATTTAAAAGCATGGATTAATGAGGCGTGGAGGGGCATAATCGAACGGGGCGCCCAAGTTTTCCTGAGGGCGTCCTCACAGGACGCCACCACGAAGGAGCGGGGAAACCCGTATTATCGAAACAAGATGGGCGGCCATCTTTCATTTCGATAATACGGTTGGGGACGCCCAAAGCTCCACATTTAGGTCGACCTTAGAGATGGTCGTCCCTAGAGATGGTCGTCCCCAATTTTTGGCGATAATGGAACCCGAGGACACCCATCTCAGAAATGACCAAATGCAAGCCCTTTGGTCGTGGGAGGAGCCAGCATTCATAGTACACTGGTCCCCATGACATGCCTGGGCACCAACCGGGCACCCTAGGGGGCACTACAGTGGACTTCAGAAAACGCTCCCAGGTGCATAGCTCCCTTACCTTGTGTGCTAAGCCCCCCCCCAAAAAAACCCCAAACCCACTCTCCACAACTGTACACCACTACCATAGCCCTTAAGGATGAAGGGGGGCACCTAGATGTGGGTTTCTGGTGGGTTTTGGAGGGCTCGCATTTACCACCACAAGTTTAACAGGTGGGGGGGATGGACCTGGGTCCGCCTGCCTGAAGTGCACTGCAGTACCCACTAAAACTGCTCCAGGGACCTGCATACTGCTGTCATGGAGCTGGGTATGAGGCTGGAAAAAATATTTTAACATTATTTTTAGGGTGGGAGGGGGTTAGTGACCACTGGGGGAGTAGGGGGAGGTCATCCCCGAATCCCTCTGATGGTCATCTGGTCATTTAGGGCACATTTCTGTGGCTTGGTCGTAAAAAAAAAGGGCCAAGTAAAGTCGGCCAAATGTTCGTCAGGGACGCCCTTCTTTTTTCCATTATCGGCCGAGGACGCTCATGTGTTAAGCACGCCCCAGTCCCGCCTTTGCTATGCTTCCGACATGCCCCTGGGAACTTTGGTCGTACCCGTGACGGAAAGCAGTTGAGGGCACCCAAAATTGGCTTTCGATTATGCCGATTTGGGCGGCCCTAGGAGAAGGACACCCATCTCCCGATTTGTGTCAAAAGATGGGCACCCTTCTCTTTCGAAAATGAGCCCAAAAGTCAACATGGATTTAGTGAAGGGAAATCTTGCCTCACCAATCTATTACATTTCTTTGAAGGGGTGAACAAACATGTGGATAAAGGTGAGCCGGTGGATATTGTGTATCTGAATTTTCAGAAGGCGTTTGACAAAGTACCTCATGAAAGACTCAAGAGGAAATTGGAAAGTCATGGGATAGGAGGTAGTGTTCTATTCTGGATTAAAAACTGGTTAAAAGATAGAAAACAGAGAGTAGGGTTAAATGGTCAGTATTCTCAATGGAGAAGGGCAGTTAGTGGGGTTCCCCAGGGCTCTGTGCTGGGACCTCTGTTTTTTAACATATTTAAAAATGACCTAGAGATGACAGTAACTAGTGAGGTAATTAAATTTGTTGATGACACATAGTTATTCAAATATAACAAAAGAGAGGGAACGAAGTACAAACTAAAGTCCAAACAAAAAAACAGCACCACGGGCCTTTAAAAATGAATGGGCCTTGACAAAAAGACCTGACACGGGCCGTGTTTCGGTGACTAGCACCTGCGTCAGGGGTCTACATAGAATACAAAACATAGAAATAATATATTTTTAAAATTTTTTTAACATATAATGAATAAAACCAAAGATTAATATTTAGACTCATCAAGCATACATATATAAGCCTATATAAACACCTAAAGCATTTAATATTTTAACATTGCATTTAATATTTTAACATTCTCATATATTATTATATAGTAATTTGAAAATAAATGGATAATTAATCAAAACAAAAATGGTAACTCACCATAGTGATGACGTGGAAAACTTGGGGAATAACTCGAATATATTCCTCTACAATATATTATTCCTTACTTTCGGACAAAAAAATGTTTTCATATATTAATATATGTTTAAAACGCTTATTTTAATTATTTATAATATATTTTATAAAAAGGTCATATTTATATAATACTGGCTATAACTAAATTTCATATTCATAAAAGCTTAAACTAACAGGTCAAAAATAATTATTTAAACATTTTAAAATATACAATAAATTTCAAACATTACACTGATAATATCATAAACCTCCAAAAACATTCAAATCAGCACAGAAATGAATAAATATATACATCTTCAAATATAAAAAAGCCAAAACTATAATACCCTCCATTGCCCCATGTTAGCCGCATTGAGCCTGCCATGAGTGGGAAGCGTGGGGTACAAATGTAATAAAAATAAAATAAAATAAATAAATAAATACTCTTACATCACTGCCCCTGAAGCAAATTGGTGAGGCAAGGTTTCCCTTGGCTGAATCCATGTTGACTGTCCCATTAATCCATTTGTGTCTATGTGTTCAGTGATTTTATTTTGCTTGGCACTGATGTCATGCTTACCAGTCTGTAATTTCTCCAATCACCCTGGATCCCTTTTTAAAAATAAGTGCTATATTGGCCACCCTCCAATCTTCAGGTGCTATGGATGATTTTAACAACAGGTTACAGATCATTAACACTAGATCTGCAAAACCATCTCTGGTACCGGTAGATCCCTTAAATCTTCTTCAGTAAAGACCGAAGCATTCAGCCTCTCTGCTATGGCCCTGTCCTCCCTGAGTGCCCATTTTAATCCTTGATGATCTAACGATCCCACAAATTCCCTCACAGGCTTTCCGCTTCTGTTACACCTAAAAAAGTTATTACTATGAGATTTTTCCTCTGAGGCAAGTTTCTCTTTGTATTTCTTTTGGCCATCAATGCTTTGCATCTAACTTGCCAGTGCTTAAGTTGTTTCTTGTTTTTTTTTCATTCCATATTTATTTATTTATTTTAGCGCATTTATATCCCACATTTTCCCACAAGCGCAGGCACAATGTGGCTTACAATAGTGCATGAAATAATACAATAGGAAAGATAAAACATAAGATGACAGAATAGACAGAGAAAACATTGGGGGGGAGGGTAAAATGTTCGGCAGGAGCCAGTGGGTCAGAGTCCCCCACCAACCAACAGCAGGAGGGTCAAATGGCCGGGCTCGGCAGGGAGTAGGCTTTTGAAAATAGGAACATCTTTAGAAACCTTTTGAAGAGATGATGGTCGGGTATCCCCTTTAATTGCTTCGGCAGGTCATTCCAAAATTTTGCACTGGTAAACGGGAAAGTCGAAGCAAACATACGCTTGTATCTAACTTTCCTACTGCTGGGATAGTGAAGACAGAGGAAGTTTCGTGATGACAACAGAGCATTCCTAGGGGGTAGATCAACCAGGCTGAGCATGTACTCTGAGGCCTCACCAAATATGAACTTATGCGTTAAAGCACAGATCTTGAACTTGATGCGATCTTTGACAGGGAGCCAGTGCAGAGCGAAACGCAATGGCTGTGCATGGGCAAAGCGCGATTTGCCTAGAATTAGTTTGGCAGCCGTGTTCTGGGCAGTCTGGAGCTTTTTTAGTAAGTAGTCATGGCAGCCAGCATATATCCCACTGCAGTAGTCCAAATGAGAGAGGACGAGCCAGTGAACAAGAGTACAGAAAAGGTCTCTAGGCAGGCAAGTTCTAATGCGCTTTAACCGCCACATAGCAAAAAACATTCTCTTCGCGACAACCTTCACTTGAGTGTCCAGTATCAGGTGGTTGTCTAGCTGAACTCCAAGGATTTTCAGGCTATTCAGGATGGGAAGCTTAAAGGCATTAACATTGAGAGTGGTGGGAATGACTTTATTGTGCTGGGACGAAAGCAGAAGACAATGAGTTTTATCTTCATTGATCTTGAATTGAAATACATTTGCCCAAGAGGTTAAGATGGAAAAGCTGGCCTCGATCTTCTCATGGATTTTTGTCAAATCAGAGTTAAAAGGGATGTAGATGGTTACATCGTCTGCATAAATAAATTAAACAACATGCATGCCTGATTTAAAGTCCTAACCTTTGCAGCTGAGCCTTTCAGATTTTTTTAACCAGGCTAGTGGGTTTAGTTGGTATGGGGATATGAGCTAGAAGACAATTAATGCCAAATCAGTGGCATAGATACTGGTCTACTGTGGAGCATGCCTCCTTTTCCATTCTGTTACATCCATGTTCTTTCTTAGTCGTGATTGTATTACACAATATTAAAACTTCATTGGCTACCAATAGAGCATAGAATCAAATATAAAATCCTGACTCTAACACATAAAGTTCTTTACAGTAAAAGACCAGATTACTTAGCATCTCTAGTTGTTCTATATACCCCGTGGTGGACACTGCACTTTCTGACCGACGTGGAGGGGCATTATCGAATGCCCATCTCCATGGACGTCTATGTCCGAGAATGAGTACATGAAGGGGTGGGACAGACCGTATTTTTGAAAAAAAAATGGGCGTCCATCTTCTGCTTCGAAAATACAGTTTGCATGGACCAAAATGCCATGGATTTAGTCATTTCCGAGCTGGGCGTTTGTTTTTTTTTAGCGATAATGGAAACTAAAAACGCCCAGCTCGGAAACATCCCAGTCCAAGCCATTTGGTCATGGGAGGGGCCAGGATTCGTAGTACGCTTGCCCCCCTGTCATGCCAGGACACCAAACTGGACACCCTAGAGGTCAGTGCGGTGGATTTCAGACAACACTCCCACATGCATAGGTCCCTTACCACAGGTGCTGAGCCCCCAACCCCCCTCCCCCAAAACCCACTACCCACAAATGTACAACACTACCATAGCTCTTAGGGTTGAAGGGGGCACCTACATGTGGGTACAGTGGGTTTTGGAGGCCTCCCATTTACCAGCACAAGTATTACAGGTAGGGGGGATGGGCCTGGGTCCGCCTGCTTGAAGTGCACTGTGGTACCCACTAAAAGTGCTCCAGGGACCTGCATACACGCAGGTCTCTAGGACTTGTTGCTGTTGTATAATCTTGGCACACCAGTTGACACCTGAAGACTAATGTCTCCGAAAACGTCCTTTATTGGAATAAGCACGTTTACGCACAGTTAACTGCAGATAAGAGGTTGTGTCCCACTGGCAATGAGTCTCCCTGGTACTGAGATTAGCAGTAGGTCCGAGCTTTCAGAATGGTGTACAATGCCCTCTTTCAGCAACATTCAAGGTAAGAACTAAGTGCTGTAACGTGGCTAACACATGAAAGGGATCTAAAAGTGTCTTACACAAATGGCTACTACCTCATGGACTACCGGAAACAAAACAGGGCACACTCTGACCCAGTAAGCAGAGGGAAAAGCACCATGGGAGTAGAGCCTACCAATTACCAACATCGTGAGCATTTAACACAAGCTAGTGGAATCACAGAGCCCAATACCCTACACCCACCACAATGCATTGCTGATGTGACTCTGCAGTGACCTTAACAGAAAAGGTGTCACACTCACCCGAGACCCACATCAGAACCAGGGAAAGGCTGTCAGAGGATAGAACACATTCTGCTGTCATGGAGGTGGGTATGGCATTTGAGGCTGGCATACAGGCTGGGAAAAAAAGTTTTTAAAGTTGTTTTTTTTGGGTGGGAGTTGTTTAGTGACCACTGGCGGAGTCAGGGGAGGTGATCCCCGATTCCCTCCGGTGGTCATCTGGTCAGTTGGGTCACTTTTTTGGGACTTGGAACTGAAAAAAAGGGTCTAAATAAAACGGACCAAATTCTCGTCAAAAACGCCCTTCTTGTTTCGATTATCAGCTAAAGATGCCCATCTTTCCTCAGCCAATAACCACGCCCAAGCCCCGCCTTTGCCACGCCTCCGACACGCTCCCGTGATCTTTGTTCGTCTCCGTGACAGATTGCAGTTGAGGACGCCAAAAATTGGGTTTCGATTATACCGATTTGGGCGCCCATGGGAAACGGACGCCCATCTCCCGATTTGGGTCGAAATATGGGCGTCTTTCTCTTTGAAAAATAAGCTGGATAGTAGCACAGTAACATAGTAGATGATGGCAGATAAAGACCTGTATGGTCCATCCAGTCTGCCCGACAAGATAAACTTGTATGTGCTACTTTATATGTATACCTGACCTTGATTTATCCTTGCCATTTTCGGGGCATAGACCATAGAAGTCTGCCCAGTACTTGCTCCGCCTCCCAACCACCGGTGCTGCCACCCAATCTCAATAAGCTTCTGAGGATCCATTCTTTCTGAACAGGATTCCTTTATGTTTATCCCACGCATTTTTGAATTCCATTACCATTTTCATCTCCACCACCTCCCGCGGGAGGGCATTCCAAGTATCCACCACTCTCTAACATGGGTTAGTAGTTTGGCAGATAGGCCTCAGACATATCCCCAGCACTTACAGCAGGATTGGATGGGAACTATGAAAAGAATAGAGAGAGAACATGACATGTGGACAGGGCATATATGACCCAGCGGGACTCACAAGGGAACATCCCACCTCACCTCTCCCAAACACAAATCCACACATGCACGCTGCAGGCTGACAACATATGTATCTCTATGTGAAGGGGGAGAGCAAAGAACCAGGAAGAACCACTCAGATGTCTTCCATCTGCCTGGCCCACTAGCATATATCATGCCAACACATCCTTCTAAATTAACACATGGCCAGTAAAGTCAATATGCATAACTTAACCAGCCATGGCATGGAAGAGTAGCCTAGTGGTTTGTACAGCAGACTTTGATCCTGGGGAACTGGGTTTGATTCCCACTGCAGCTCCTTGTGACTCTGGGCAAGTCACTTAACCCTCCATTGCCCCAGGTACAAATAAGTACCTGTATATACTATGTAAACTGCTTTAAATGTAGTTGCAAAAAACCACAGAAAGGTGGTTTATCAAGTCCCATTCCCTTTCCCTTTGCTGCATAAAGATAGGACTGTGTTTTATGTGGTCCCATTTATGCAGTTACCCTGGACAGTTAAATGCTGAATATTGGCCGACTCCACCCGCAGAATGTTCCCAAAACAGCAGGGTTTTACTTAGGTGCTAACTGCTAATTTTCAGCAGTGATAGCCAATTAAGTGCCACTGAAAATTAGCGGATAGTTCCAAGCAAGCAATTTAACTGGTCAGCGACCATTTCTGGACAGTTAAATTATTTTGAATATCAACCAGAGAGTTCATTTGACCATGTGATAGTGGGTCAACACACATGAGGATGGAGAATGGTTACTTAATCCTCTCATGTACATCTGAACCATCAGGACCACCTGCTACTTATTCAGATGAATCCCCTAAGGTGGCACAGGCCATTGGTGCCACCTCGCTACAGGAGAAAGAGGAGGAAAGAGTAGAAAAATCATCAGACCAGTCATTTCCTAGATACAAAGACATGGTCAATGAATAAATTGCTCTGGCTGACGTATGTACTGCCAAGATGGAGAGACATCAGCTCAAAGAACTGATCTATCAGTACAAGGACCTCTTCGTAGTTGACTCTTGGGACTGTGGCCTGACAGATCTTCATCCTAGCAGCAAATCAGTTTTTGTATGGCAATTAAGATTTTGTTGGTATCACATGAGTCCATAGGAGATTCTTAACACCCTGGAGGCCAGAGGTATCATCTGATAATGCAACAGTACTATAACTCACTACTGTGGCCCATCCTAAAAGAAACAATACTTGGAGGATTGCATTGGACTATCACCAGCTGAACAAGAAAGTACTCCTGTGTAGTTGGTCTGTGTCACCCTTGGACCAAAATCTGCCCATGATTAAAGCTGCAGAGTATTTCACTAGCCTGATCTAGCATCAGGCTTTTGGACCATGCTACTACATCCTCAGTATTAGCATAAACTAGCCTTCACTTTTGGTAATAAACAGCATACTTGGAGCAGGACACCCTTTGGCTATTTCAATTCACCCACAGAGTTCAACATCTTTCTGCATAAGGGTCTGATGCAGAGGTCCATGGCACTCTAGAATATGTAGTTGATATTTTGATCATAAGTCCCACTTTCACAGAGCACCTCACTGAAATAGAACATTATTCAGCAGCTGAAGGATGCTGATGCAAAACTGACTTTGGCAAAAGGATAACAGTGCCACAAGCTCTCAACTACTTGGGATATGAGCATAGGCGGTCGGTGGCCCAACTGCTTGGGGAGGCTAAAGGGGGTGGGGTAAGGGGCGGGGTCAGGGGCGGAGCTTATCTCCATAATTGTCTGACAACACACAGAAAAAAATAAGTAAAAATAAAATAGTCACAGTTAATACCTTCTATTAAATTTAGATATTAGATATATCTCATATGTCAAAGAATAAAGTGGTTGCTCAAAGCATATACTAAGCACAATCACTCAACTGCAAAACACAATGCACAACTTTGTGCAAAAACACACTCAGAACCTTACTGTACCATAAATATTACACTGGGCCAGTGGCGTACTAAGGGGGGGGGGGCGGTGGGGGCGGTCCGCCCCGGGTGCCAGTGGGTGGGGGGTGCTCCGCTCCCGCCGCCTCCCGTGGCCGTTCCCGCGGCACCGCACATTAAAAAAAAAACGGCGAAGCAGCGTCGCAGGCAGCAACTCGTGCCCTGCTTGTAAAAAAAAAAAATCAAATCTCCTCCTTCCTTCTCCTCCTCGTCTTGACGTCGACTCGGGCCTTCCAATCAATTTGATTGGAAGGCCCGAGTCGACGTCAAGACGTCAAGACGAGGAGAAGGAAGGAGATTTGATTTTTTTTTTTTTTACAAGCAGTGCACGAGGCGCTGCCTGCGACGCTGCTTCGCCGGTGGGGAAGGAGAGGGGCAAAAGGGACTCGGGTGGGGGTGTTCAGAGGGGAGAAGGGGACTGGGGTGGGGGTCTCAGACAGGGGAGGGGAGAAGGGGACTGGGGTGGGGATCTCAGAGGAGAGAAGGGGAGGGGAGAAGAGGACTGGGGTGGGGGGTGTTCAGAGGGGAGAAGGGGACTGGGGTGGGGGTCTCAGAGGGGAAAAGGGGAGGGGAGAAGAGGACTGGGGTGGGGATCTCAGACAGGGGAGGGGAGAAGGGGACTGGGGTGGGGATCTCAGAGGGGAGAAGGGGACTAGGGTGGGGGTTTCAGAGGGGAAAAGGGGAGGGGAGAAGGGGACTGGGGTGGGGATCTCAGACAGGGGAGGGGAGAAGGGGACTGGGGTGGGGATCTCAGAGGGGAGAAGGGAAGGGGAGGGGAGAAGGGGCTGGGATGGGGGTGTTCAGAGGAGAGAAGGGGACTGGGGTGGGGGTCTCAGACAGGGGAGGGGAGAAGGGGACTGGGGTGGGGGTGTTCAGAGGGGAAAAGGGGAGGGGAGAAGGGGACTGGGGTGGGGGTCTCAGACGGGGGAAGGGGAGGGGAGAAGAGGACTGGGGTGGGGATCTCAGACAGGGGAGGGGGAGAGGAGAAGGGGACTGGGGTGGGGATCTCAGACAGGGGAGAAGGGGACTGGGGTGGGGGTGTTCAGAGGGGAAAATGGGAGGGGAGAAGGGGACTGGGGTGGGGATCTCAGACAGGGGAGGGGGAGAGGAGAAGGGGACTGGGGTGGGGGTGTTCAGAGGGGAAAAGGGGAGGGGAGAAGGGGACTGGGGTGGGGATCTCAGACAGGGGAGGGGAGAAGGGGACTGGGGTGGGGGTGTTCAGAGGAGAGAAGGGGACTGGGGTGGGGGTCTCAGACAGGGGAGGGGAGAAGGGGACTGGGGTGGGGGTCTCAGACAGGAGAAGGGGAGGGGAGAAGGGGATTTGGGTGGGGGTGTTCGGAGGGGAGAAGGGGGCTGGAACTGGGGGCTGAAAAAAGGGGCAGAGAGAGAGAGGGGACAGATCCTAGATAGAAGGGGGAGCGAAAGGGAGGGCAGACCCTGGATGGATGGGAGAGGGAGGGCAAATGGTGGATTGAAGGGGCAGAGAGAAAGGGCAGGCAGTGGATGGAAGGGACGGCAGAGAGGGCTGACACTGGATGGCAGAGAGAGTGAAGACAGATGCTGGATGGAAGGAAGACAGTGAAAAGAAGATGAGGAAAGCAGAAACCAGAGACAACAAACTGTAAATAAAATATATTTTTTTATTTTTTGCTTTATGATAAAGTAGTATTGTAGCTGTGTTAATAAATGTTTATAATAGAACATGTAAACAAGGTAATCTTTTTATTGGACTAATTTTAATACATTTTGACTAACTTTCGGAGAACAAAACCCTCTTCCTCAGGTCAGGATAGGATACTGTAACAGCACTATACTGTACTGACCCGAGGACGGAGGTTTTGGCCTCTGAAAGCTAAATGTATTAGTCCAATAAAATGGTATTATTTTACTTTCTATATTTGTTTTATTTCTATTTGTTAATTTGTAAAGTGGTGATTGGTACTTGTTAGTTTTTTTCAAATTTACATCTGCTGTCTTTATATTTTGCACAGTACTAGGGGACAGTTTCTGTTTCTGTGGTGTTGCATTGTATGCAGAGTCTGGCATTGGGGGTTCAGTTTAATTTTTGTCTAAATAGAAAGTTTATGATTACTTATTCTATAGTGGATTAGGGTGTACAGGTATCTGTGTTTGTGAAAAAGACATGGCTTTCAGTTGGCATTGACTGTGCAGGATCTACGATCTGTACTATTCTGTCTGGTTTCATTTTACAATAGGTGAATTGATGTTCTAGTGCTCACTGTAGTGTTTAAGATGCTTTCCTTTTCCTTGTGTGACTCGTAGAAATGACTGCTTATGGTATGGTAGAATTGCTCTATAGGTCCTGAGTGTTTTGTATTCTCGGCATGCCTAGTACTGGATTTGGGGGGGGATGTTAAAAAATGACCAGCCCCGGGTGTCAACTACCCTAGGTACGCCACTGCACTGGGCAGAACCTAATACACCAATATAGCACCCATAGGGAAAATGCAGACCATCAACAATATGAAACGAGGGATCAAATATCACAATTCTCATGTAGAGCCACAAAACACCCTTTTAGGGTGGATAGTGTTCACAATGAGCTCCTTTTATTAACAATCATATGTAGATTCTTCAAGAGGTAATGTGTCATGATTTACGCTGTACACCCTTTCTGATGATTTGGTGCCACCTCAGTAAGCTTGAGTGGCTTGACAGACCTTTTGTCTGTCCCACTACCACAATACCATTACTTCTTCCTTTCACTTTCAGTTCAATCAGGAGCATTGCAGGAATTCTGGTGCTATAAGGCTTCATTTACAACTACTCAGAGATTGTCCCCCTATTTTAATAGCCCCTCCCTCTCACTGTCCCCAGTCTGACACTGCAGCAAGAATCCATAGAGTGGGAGCAATTATAGGGCTCTTTCTAGAATCCTGTATCATGGGATCTAAATTTGGCCACAAAGCATAGTCCTCATTGATGACAATGACTTTTTCATTTTGTAGAATCAGAATGTAAGGCTAGGGTGCACTCTACATCTTGATTTTTAAGGTAAAATTTGAATTTGAGTTGGTGATTTTTTTAAATGTTTTCCCTAAAAAATAAGAATGCAGCAATTTTCAGACTGCAGAATACAGATCTGTGGGTAGTGATTGCACAATATTGTGTGTCCTTACTTCTTTGGTGTTTTGGTTTTGAACCACAATATTTCTTTGTCAGAAAGTTTATCATTCCATACTGGAAAAATCCAAAAGGGTCCATCACTATCTGGCTGTGCAGAGCTAGTTTTTAACCCCTTATTGCCCTCAGTGGCCATAAATAACAAGAAGTGACTGAACTAAACAGTGAGAAAAACAGCCCTGAATGTATAACTTTAAAGGACCTGCAGATACACTGCTGCTGTGCAGTCTAGCTTTACTAAAAGTACCTTTGAAACTTCCCAGCCACTAGCTAGAAAAAAAGACACCTTCTATCTTTTTGTTATGTACACACAGAAGCACACTGCCTCAAAACTGTCAGCCAGGCGTGAGTATGCCCCACTGTCTTGCCCTCCCCCTCCTTTTCCTCCAGCAAAGCAATAAATAAGAAACCCAAATACTCCTCCCCCTCAACACTTACCCACTTCTTCAGCACTTGCTCGATCTGCTGCTGCCTCCGCTCCCTCCCTGTCTCGGTCGGTAACTGACTGTAAATAGTGGAGCCACGTGCTGCAACACTCAGGCAGGCTTACAGTCACAGCGAGGCTCTGCCACTGGAACAGAAAGACAGCAGGAAGTTCATCACACAGGGGGAGGTTTTGTAATTGTTCTGACGACGAACTTCTTTCCTGCACTGAATTTAAGGAGGCAGGGGAAGGTAGTGTTTGGGCTGGGGAGGCCTATGGATATGAGGTTTCTGCCTAAGGACTTTGTCCTCAGAAGAGGAGGATCCTGGCACTGCAACATCTGAGAAGGACAGAATTGCATTCATTCCTGGGGAACTGCTACTACTCCTGACAATTCATGGATCAGTATGTGAAGATTGTCCAGCCCCTAGACAAACTTTTGAAGGACACACCTTGGGAGTGGGGTCCTCAGCAAGATGTAGCCATGCAAGAATTGAAAGACACATTGGGTCGTTCTCTATGTCTTGATTAACCAGAAAGGGGTAGAGAATTCTTCCTCGAACTTAGGTTTACTCAGGACTGCATGAATGTGGTACTGTATTAGAAATATGATGCTGCTCTCAGGGTAGTGGCCATTGCAAGCAAAGTCTTGTCAGAATTAGAAAGGAAATATACCAAGTTTTAAAAAGCCCTATTATTAACTGTTTGAGCCTTACAACACTTCTGCAGTTATCCAGGAGAGAAGTTGGTTGTGGAGACCAGCCATCAACCAATAAGCTTTACTGTGAATATATTAAGTCTGCCCAGGTGTCTAAAAGCCATATCATGTCCTGGACGCTAGTATTTCAGGGCTGGCCCGTGGAATTGAGGTATTCCCAGAAATCTAAGAATGCAGCAGCACAAGGCTCAGCTGAATTACATGATTGCACCATAAGTAATTCCAAGACTGAGAATGCTGTCACAGCTTCAGGCTCCAGTGTGGAACCCGATGAACCTCGCCATCATTACCTGTATGACAAAAGGCTTGGTAACCTTTATCCCCAGGTATATGTAGATGGATGGATGTGCCTATTGGAAGGAAACAGACCAAAAAGTAGTTGCAAGGATTGGAATGGTATGGGAACAAGTGCACTCCCAGGAACACCTGCAATTTCGTCTGGGGTGTAAGACCAATCAATACGCAGAAATTGCAGCTGCTGTAGCAGCGGTTCAGTCTACCATTAAGAAAGGAATCGAGATTATGGTCATCTGCACTGACTTCGACTACGTTTGACAGAGTTTCGTGACCCACCTTTCAACATGGAAAACTGATATGTTGAATTCAAAAAGGAAACCAGTCATGAATGGGGATCTAATTCTGACCTTAGATCAATTAGTCAAGGACAACAACATGACCACATATTGGAAGAAAGTGAAACATGATACTAAAATCGATCATCCTGACAAAGTGGAAAATAACCTTTCAGATCAGCTGGCCAAGGAAGGGGCCATCTTGGGTGACCTTTGGCAATGTGAGAGTCTTGTATCCCTGAACATTAAAGTAGTCACAAGACGGTAAGCCAAACAACTTGTACACCACCTTGGGTGAATCTCTACATAAAGGTGGTTAATAAATCCCAATAAATAAATAAATACATTTGCAGATAACTCGGTATTACAGTGGTGGACAGATGCGCCTTCCTTTAATCTGGTGATAACACAGAAAGAGAAATTCAGCCATCGGAAAATTCTATTCCTATACTGCAGACCCTGAATGATTGTCAGAAAGATGAGGAATTGAGAGTATTATATACCTATAAAGGGATGTTTCAGATTCATAAAGGCCTGCCTATTCGAATGAGAAACAGAGTAATTCACCATTGGGTTGTATCCCGATCCTATCAAGGTCTCATTTTACAACATGCCCAAGATGAACACTGTGCTGGATACTGAGATGATAAGGTTACATATGAAACCTTGAGACAAGTGGACTATTGGTCCCACATGCAGCAGGATGTAAAAATGTGCACCATAATAACATAAGAGTAGCCACACTGAGTCAGACCAATTGTTTTCTAAACAGTGGCCAAGCCAGGTCACAAGTACCTGGCAGAAACCCAATTAGCAGCAGCAATCCATACTACCAATCTGGGGCAAGCAGTTGCTTCCCCATGTCTGTCTCAATAGCAGACTATGGACTTTTCCTACAGGAATTTGTCAAAACCTATTGTAAACCCAGATACACTAACCATTGTTAACACATCCTCCAGCAAAGAGTTCCAGAGCTTAACTGTTCACTGAGTGAAAACATATTTCAACCTATTTGTTTTGAAAGTTTTTCCATGTAACTTCCTCAAGTGTCGCCTAGTCTTTATATTTTTGGAACAAGTAAAAAATCGATTTACTTCTACTCGTTCTACACCACTCAGGATTTTGTAGACCTGAATCTTATAATTACATAAGTATATAAGTATTGCCATACTGGGACAGACCAAAGGTCCATCAAGTCCAGCATCCTGCTTCCAACAGTGGCTAATCCAGGTCACAAGTACCTGACAAGCCTGCCATGAGTGGGAAAGCGCGGGGTACAAATATAACTAAAAAAAAAAAAAAAAAAAATCTGCTTATCCTTGAAATAAGCAGCAGATTTTGTTTCATTTATTGTGTTTTAATTATTTTTGTGAATCTGGGTTTTGTAACTGTTAAGAGAATAGTACCTCACGGATAAAGACTTTTATTGTCTCAATAATGAATTCCCTGACTTTAGTCACATACTTTGACTATCATCATGAACTATGATGTGCTACAGTGATATATCTGAAACATCCATGATGTGGATATTATTGAAGGGAATCCTTCTCATCTTCATCATTCTTCAGACCAACTGTTGTCCACGAGCCTTCATGAACTCTTGGGAAGTCATTCCATCATAATTATTCCTCCATTTATATTGTTATCATGTATGTTCTTATCGTTTATGATTTCTATATACTCATGATTTTAATTAAGTCACTAATTTTCATTTATATTATATGTTGCATTTTGTTTTAGTTTCATGATTTCACATAAGTGACACTAACACACAGTTATGCATTTATTCATACTTAATGTTGCATACTTATGCCTATTTTTGAACATTGCATTTAAACTTCTTATTTAGTTACTGCACACAGGAAGTTATTCTTTGTGGATTAATTTCTTAGTTTCATGATTGTGACCTGCTGTTCTTAGTTGAGTTTAGTTACTTCTTTAATGTTCATTTAAGTAGCTCAATGATGTTATTCTATGCTATTGGTTATTAGTTACTCACATGCTACTTGAGTGATCATGCTAGTAGTGTTAGTGATTGATATATTGATTTCCTTATTACTTGCCATATATTGCTTTAAATAGAAGTATGATTCTGATTTCCTAGAGAATTCTATGGAGGTTATAACAGAAAGAACAACACTGTTGGTCACATTTGCTCTGCAACTGGACTGCAACAACATATTTAAGCTTTATTTCCGCCACATGAACTCACCATTTCTTGGATCAAAAGTGCAGATTTGGGGGAGATTCCAAGATGGCGCTGTGGATGGACGCACCTGTGTTTGCTCCTGGAGGCTGCTGTGTTTGTGAGTTTTCCTCGGTGCCTCTGTAGCCTCGTCAATGATGGGGAAGCGGAGGGGGAAGGTAAAGGAATATCCCTCAGTTCCTGTGACCTCCTCGACGATGAAACAAACAACCCTGCAATTTCCCAGGCAGCAACCGGGTCCTCAGGGAACTTCGACCCCCTCTGCAGCTCTCGGCCCTTCGGAGTTGATCAGGAGTGGAAACAGGGCTTCCCTGAGCCCTGTGGAGCGAATTGCACCTCCCCAGCCTGGAGGAGAGTTGCTGGCTGATCAAACAGAGACAGACGCTGAAGTGGCTCAGCTGGTCCTGTCTGAGGGTGTGACTGCAGCAACTGAGAGATTCTCAACTTCGGGAAACATTACTACAACAGGCTTCAAAGGTATTGCCTCAAGCTATTGTTTCCAAGTTAGCTCCTGCTGACAGTCTATCTCAATCTCCTCCTGTGGCTAGTGGAGTGATTAGACCAGCAATTGTGACGCTGGAGTCACTATGGGATATGGTTTACAATATCCAAACCTCTATGCAAACTACTTTAAAGCAGAATTCTTCTGATATTGAAGTTCTTTCTGAGGCTGCCCTGCTTCAAGCACAAGTGACTGCACAGCAAACCCAGAAATTGGAACATGTGGATATCAAAATTCAAGAAATGGGATCTATAGAAACAGCTCTGGTTAAAGACAATAACTTCCTACATAAACGACTTGAATACCTGGAAAATCAGACTAAAAGACTTAACCTTAGATTTCTTAATTTTCCCTAATCGCTGTTAATTTCTCCCTTGGAGATGGTTAAAAAATACTTGGTGGACATTCTGGGAATGGACAAGGACTCACTCCCTCCCATTACACGGGCTTATTACATCGGGAGTACTGGAGTGGTGGTAGGAAACCCCCCCATAATAGGGGAAGGAATGAATCTTACCTCATTCCTAGAAAGCTCATTAGAAATAGTTACTCAGAGGTTAACTCTGCTTGTCACTTTGGCGCTGGAGCCTGATAGGAATGCCGTACTACGGCTTTCGTTGAGACATTTAGAAAATCTGTTTTTGGGCTCAAAGGTCCGTATCTTTCCAGATCTCTGACGGCCTACACAGATGAGACGAAGGGCCTTTTTGGAACTTCGCCCCAGGGTGGTGGCACTGAGAGCAAATTTTGTCTTGCGATTTCCTTGTTTTTGTAATGTGATGCTTGAGGGTAAACATTTTCAGTTTGTAGACCCAAAACAGTTGAAAGAGTTTATTGATGCAAGAGTTGATGTGAATATAGTAAACCTTCCCTAATCAGCAGGCTGGGGTCTGAACCAGAGGAAGCATCTATTGATTGTTAATTTTTGTATTTTTTTTTCTTTCTTTTTTTTTTGAATTTCCTTAATCTTGGGAATCAAATTTCTTTAACTTGTGGACAAACGGGCTGTAAAGATATATACTTATTATTTTTGTTTCCTAATGTTAAACAATGCCGATTGCATATTCACTTTAAGTGGTGATGTATTGGAAAATTTAAATAAATAATTTAAAAAAAAAAAAGTGCAGATTTTTCCAGATCTCTCCAGAGATACCCAAAGAAGAAGAAAAAAATTTCCTTTTGTTGAAAGAGAGAGTTCTTCGAGTTGGAGGGACTTTCATGTTAAGATTTCTTTGTAAATGTTGTGTTTCTTTGAATTCTACAAATTACATTTTTTTTGATCCAGGAAAATTAACTGCATTTATTTCCTCTAAAGAATAATGCTGCAACTAGGCTAGGATTGCAGGGCGCTTATTACCCAGCTGTGATTTCTCCAGATCCCTCTGCTCTAGTTTAAAACTTTTTTTCTCTGTTGATTAGATACAATAATTTTCTTTTATTTCCTAGATCTTGGATCCATTATTAGTGGACTAAATAATTGGAATTATTTCCTGTTTGATTGATTTTCTTTTTTGATATGTTTTCTGATATTGGAATTTATGTTATATTACATAAATGTAAAAGTATAAAATTCATAAATAAAAAAAAAAAAAAAAAGTATGATTCACTTATATTTTTGTATAACCATTTTGTCTTAACCAAGTGCCAGTTAGTTCTAATTTGCATAGTCATTAGTTAATGGATTCTGCAAGGCCTCCATTGAAGGCCTTCCACCACCCATGAGGGGGAGGGGGGACTGTAGTGGGATATACTGCCTATACCGGTTTGTATGTATAAGGCCTACATTGCCTAACTGAGGCCTTTGAACTAATCTCTGGCATTCCAAGGAACATCTGTGTTTTCTCTCTCTGGTGTGAAATCTACATTGTGAGATTTATACTGACCCTGGTATGTGATCATCTTTGCCAACCATCTCTTATAATGCACCCGCAGTATCAGCTCTGTTAAGGAAGATCATCAGCAACGCCAGAAACCTCATTATATCATCTTCACAGGCATCCCTGTGATAATTACCATCTGGTTAACTCAGTGATCCTAGTGGACCAAAGCTTGCCATCTACTGTCCACATGCACACTTCATGATAGCAACTCATCCAGAGAACTGTTACACTCATGATATGATATGCACTATATGAGGAACACTGACTGAGAGAGGTGAACTGACTACTCAAGGAGTTAGACACAAGAGTTATACAGGCAGATAGACTGTTAGACTGAGAGGCAAACACCTTTCTCTGATGGGTGTTATTTCATTAGCCAGAGAAGGGATATAATAGAGATGTTTAAATACCTCAGTGGTGTTAATGTATAGGAGGTGAGCCTTTTTCAAATGAAAGAAAACTCTGGAATGAGAGGGCATAAGATGAAGTTAAGAGGAAATAGGCTTAGGAGGAAACTAAGAAAATACTTTTTCATGAAAAGGGTGGTGGATGCGTGGAATGGCCTCCCGGTGGAATCATGGAGACAAGGACCATGTCAGAATTAAGAAAGCGTTGGAAAGGCATGTAGGATCTCTTAGAAAAAGAAAGAGTTAGGGGTTAGTGTTACTGAGGACGGACAGACTGAATGGGCCATTGGCTCGTATCTGCCATCATATTTCTCTGTTTCTATAATGTTACACATACCATAGGTGCCGCACTTTTGATGTCCAACATAAATTATAAGGTCTTTCAATAAAACAGGTAATGCTGAAGGGCACAAGAGTTTTTTCAAATTCCTACATCCACTATAGGCAAAATGAACTGTTGCATCCTTCTCGATCTATCTGCTACTTTTGACACTGTTGATCACAGCCTACTCCTTGATACGCTGTCCTCACTTGGATTTCAGGGCTCTGTTCTTTCCTGGTTTTCTTCTTATCTCTCCCAGCGTACCTTTAGTGTATACTCTAGTGGATCCTCTTCTACTTCTATCCCACTGTCAGCTGGTGTACCTCAGGGATCTGTCCTGGGACCTCTTCTTTTCTCCATCTATACTTCTTCCCTTGGTACTCTGATCTCATGCCATGGTTTTCAGTATCATCTTTATGCTGATGACTCCCAAATCTACCTCTCCACACCAGAAATCTCAGCCAAAATCCAGGCCAAAGTATCAGCCTGCCTGTCTGACATTGCTGCCTGGATGTCTCAGCGCCATCTGAAACTAAACATGACCAAGACTGAGCTTCTTATCTTTCCCCCTAAACCAACCTCTCCTCCTCCCCCATTCTCTATTTCTGTGGATAACACTCATCCTTCCTGTCTCATCAGCTCGTAACCTTGGGGTCATCTTCGACTCCTCCCTCTCCTTCTCTGCACATATTCAACAGACTGCTAAAACCTGTCGTTTCTTTCTCTATGATATCAGCAAAATTCACCCTTTCCTTTCTGAGCACACTACCAGAACCCTCATCCACACTCTTATTTATTTATTTATTTATTTATTTATTTATTTTTTTATTTGCATTTGTATCCCACATTCCCCCACCTATTTGCAGGCTCAATGTGGCTTACATAAATTTGTTAGCATTGTCAAAACAGGATACTAGATACAGTTAGTAATGTGGAGCGATTGAGGAAGGGAAGAGTGAAGAGGGACGAGAGTTGTTAGGGTATTTATAGAGGTGGGTGTTCGAAGTTAAGTGGTTGTTGAGGTGACTCAATGAGGTTGTAGGTTCTCGTTGTAGGCCTTGTTGAAGAGGAATGTTTTCAGAGATTTTCGAAAGATAGTTGTGTCTTTGATTGCTTTCAGGTCTGTAGGTAATGCATTCCATAACTGTGTGCTCTTGTAAGAGAAGGTAGTGTCATGCACCAGCTTGTATTTAAGTCCTTTGCAGCTGGGGTAGTGTAGGTTGAGAAATTTGCGGGATGATCTTGTGGCGTTTCTGGGAGGTAGGTCCACGAGGTTTAGCATGTAGATTGGTGCATCTGCATGAATGATTTTGTGTACAATCGTGCAGATCTTGAACGCAATGCGTTCCTTAAGTGGGAGCCAGTGATGTTTCTCTCTTAGGGGTTTTGCGCTTTCATATTTAGTTTTTCCAAATATGAGTCTGGCGGCTGTATTCTGAGCAGTTTGGAGTTTTTTGATTGTCTGTTCTTTGCACCCAGCGTACAGTGCATTGCATTAATTCAGATGACTTATTACTATTGCTTGTACTAGGGTACGGATGATGTATCTTGGGAAGAAAGTTTTTTACTCTTTTCAGCTTCCACATGGTGTAGAACATCTTTTTCGTCGTGTTTTTCACATGGGTGTCAAGAGTAAGGTTTCGATCAATGGTGACTCCAAGGATCGTCAAGTTTTGTGAGATCGGAAGGGAACAGTATGGTGTGGTTATGGTGTTGAGGTTTTTTGTGTTATGTTGTGATGTGAGTACAAGAGGTTGTGTTTTTTCTGCGTTTAATTTTAGTTGGAATGCATCTGCCCAAGTGTGCATTATTTGGAGGCTTTGGTTGATCTTGTTGGTGATTTCATTTAGATCATGTTTGAATGGGATGTAAATTGTGACGTCATCTGCATAAATGTAGGGGTTCAGGTTTTAATTGGCTAGTAGTTTGGCTAGAGGTAGCATCATTAGGTTGAATAATGTTGGTGAGAGAGGGGATCCCTGGGGGACTCCACTCAGGTTTCCATGGTGGTGATCTGTCCGCGTTCGTTGTTACTTGGTATGATCTTGTGGTCAGGAATCCTTTGAACCATTTGAGAACTGTGCCTCCTACTCCAAAGTATTCTAGTATGTGTATTAGTATTTCATGATTAACCATGTCAAAGGCACTGGACATGTTGAATTGCAGGAGGAGGATGTTGTTACCAGTCGCAATTGCTTGTTTGAATGAGTTCATTGCAGACACTAGTACAGTTTCGGTGCTGTGATTCGTCCGAAATCCTGATTGGGACTCGTGTAGAATTGAGTGATCGTTTAGGTATTCAGTAAGTTGTTTCGTCACTATGCCTTCCATGAGTTTGGTGATAAGTGGAATAGATGCTACTGGTCGATAGTTGGTTAGGACCATTGTGTTTCTTTTAGCATCTTTTGGTAATGGAGTGAGTAGGATGTTTCCTTTATCCATGGGAAAGAGTCCATTTTGAAACCTGTAATTTATGTGGTTCGTGAGGTCTGTTTTGAATTGTTTGGGTGCGGATCTTAATAGACTGTTAGGGCAGATGTCTAATTTGCATTGCGATTTGGTGTATTTTCCTAGCCAATCTGAGATTTCTTTTGATGAGAGCGTGTCGAAGTCGGTCCATGATCGATCTGCTGTGCACTCTCCGGGTTTGGGGTCTAGATATTCAAGGATATTTGTGTAGTCCGTTGTGGTAGTGGGTATCATGAGTCGGAGCTTTACGATTTTTTCATTGAAGTAGTTCGCAAGGTTGGTTGCTGATGAGGTATCTGAGTTGTTGGAGGTGACCTTGGTAGTATTTAGAAGGTTGTTTACGAGTGAAAAGAGTTTGTGTGTATCCTTGTAGTTTGGTCCTATTTTGGTTTTGTAATAGGTCCTTTTAGTTTGTCTGATAGTGTATTTGTATTTTCTTTGTAGTTGTTTCCAATCTTTATGTGTGTTTTCATCTTTTTTTCTTGCTCCATGCTCTTTCCAATCTTCTAACTTGTGTTTTTAGTTCTTTCAATTCTTCATTAAACCATGGTATTGAGTTCTTTCTATGTGAGGTTCTGGTTTGAAGTGGTGCTATATTGTCTAGTGTTATTCTGCATCTGTTGTCCCAATCTTGGAGAAATTGGAGTGAGTCTGTAGGTGTTGTCCATTCGTCAGTGTAGAATTGTTGCCAGAATATTAGTGGGTCTATTTTACCTCTCGTCGTGTAGGTTTGTTGTTTTTGTTTTTGTTGTGCTTTTTTTAGTCTCCAGTGGAGGGATAGGTTTGCACTCTAGTGATCGGACCATGGTCTGGCTGTCCATTTAGTGTCCGTTAGTGTGAGGTTTAGTTCTGATGAGAATTTGTGGGTGATGATAGCTAGTGTGTGTCCTTTGTTATGGGTAGGTTGTGTATTTGGCCAGTGGAACTCCCATAGTTGGAGGAAGCCTTTGCATTCGCGTACATTGCTTGAGTTAGCATCTTCAAGGTGAAGGTTTATGTCTCCCGCTATGAGAAGATTCTGGGTGGAGATACAAGTATTCGATATGAAATTCAGAAAGTGTGATTGCGAGTCTTGCCAATTGCCCAGGGGTCTGTAAAATAAGATTAGGTTTAGGTGGTCATGTAGGTTGGGGTGGTTGACTCTGACTGAGACTATTTCGAGTTGGGGGAGAATAGATTCTGCTGTTGTTGTCACTGGAAATTGAGATTTATAGATTATTGCTATGCCTCCTCCTCTTTTTCCTTCTCTTGTCCAATGGGTGATTTTGTATCCTGGAAGGCAGAGCTCTAGGATTATTGGATCTTTGGGGTCATGGATCCAAGTTTTGCTGATAAGTAGGAAGTCGAGATGGTCATCTGTAATCCAATCGGTTAGTGTTGTGGTTTTGTTGACCGCTGATCTGGTATTGATGTATCCTATTCGTATTTGTTGATGGTGTTCAGTTGGGTTTCAGGTGGTGATAATTTTTATCAGTTGTCTGTCTTCTTGATGTATATATTTATGTTTGTTATGTCCTTTCATTTCTTTCTGTTGATGGTGGCCATGGCTAGTATGTTTTTCGTGCTCTTGTTTACTTTTTTGGATAGGCATGTTGTGGTTAGATGGTTTGTGAATTGTGGGAGTGGTGTTGTCTATATTAGGGTTTGTGTGTGAGTGGTGGGTTAGGAAGAGACAGTAGGTAATTAGGAATAGTAATTTGCAGGGTTTCATATCAGTGTTAGTTATTTAGTGAGTTTTTAGCAAATTACAGTTCAAGACTATGCCCGTGGCTTAGGATATTGTCATGCTTAATTATGCAGCATGTTGGTTAGAACGCTTTTCAATTCTAGTATCAGGGTGGCATTGTGATCTAGATATCGCAAGAATGCTGTGAGGGTTTTTTTTTTTAATAGGAGCTGATAGAAGTTTAAAGTCTAGTGAGGCGATTAAGATATTTATAGCATTTGAGGCATTCAGAATGAACTATTCAACATACTACATCTGGATTACCAAAACATTTGGAGGAAGTCTTGCAACTTTAAAGCATATAAGGCATTCAATCAAACAATCAAGCAAGCAGAGGGAGCCCCTAGAGCATTTATATTATTATCATAATTTAAGTAATTCTCCTAACATTCTATATTTGATGCATTCAGGGCAGAAAAGCAGTTAAAGTGTTCAAAGGGAGGGGGTTCTTCACCTTGTTACAAATCAGGATTGTTCAGCTTTGGTATTATGTCTGATAAGCGTCATTATGCTATGCTGTCCTCCTCGACCATTGACCTCTCTCTGGCTGAAGCCTGCAGACATCCTGCGCCGCGTTGATTGAGAGATGGGAAAAGCGATATGAGGTAGCTAGCGAAAAGGTACGAGATTCCGGGTGAGATCACTGCCAATATCCTGCGTCGCGTTGGCTGAGAGATGAGGCAGTGGGTGGAAGGGTACGAGAAGGGGCTCTGTAAGTAAGAAGCAAGGGTGGTAGTTCCGGGAGCGTGCTGTCCTCCTCAAGAGGAGTGCCGCTGACTTATCACCTCTCGCTTAGACTAGTGCAACTTGCTTCTCACAAGTCTATTGCAAAGGCTATGTGCTTGTCTCTTAAAGTCTTCACCCTCAGAACAAATTTGATGATAGCACAATAGCTGGGAGAAAGGTAGACTATCTCTTAGGGGCTTAGGATGGCAACTCAAATAATCAAGTAGAGTATTCCTATCAGTCACTTTACAAAAAACAGTAGTCTTAAATATATTAAGCCCTTTTTGAACCAGCATGTCCAGGTAGGCAATAGAATGCTGATCACATTGCATAGTGAACTTAATCATAGAGCGGCAAAACTAAGCAAAAATGTCTCTATCTCCATGCCACAAAAGAAAACCATCATTGATGACATGAACCCAAAGTTTAGTGCCATCAGCAAATGGACAGGAGTAAACATATTGTTCCTCAAAATGAGTCATGAACAGGTTCGCCACAGAGGGTGCCGTGATAGTGACCCCATGGTGACACCAGAAATTTGTTGAAAAATCATCCCATCGTATTGAAAAAAAGTTTTCTTCATAGCTAGGGATGCTAGGCCCAAAATGAATGAAGTCAAGACATCTGGTGACTGATGTTGTTCCAAAAATTCTTTCAACACCCCTAAAGCATCTTCCTGGGGTATTACAGTGTAAAAAGAAACGACATCAAGAGTAACCAGCCAGCATCCCTATAGCTGACTATCCCAATCCTTCAGGTGCCTCATGAAATTAGTTGACTTCTTTATAAGATCTTTCTACTGCCACCAAAGGATGCAAAAAAATAATCCATATTGTAAAGGGGTCCCGCTTCCTCCGCTCTGGGTTGGGGCCAGCAGCCCTGTTAGGTTCACAGGTTTCCAGCAAAGAACCAGACTGCCATAAGGACTTAAGACCAAAGTGCTTTATTCTCAATTCAGTTCCACTCTCAAAATTGAAATGCAGTTCACAAACAGGATTCAGGCCGGGTTCAAAACTCCAGCCAACATTCAGTCCTTAACAGTTCAGGCCCACTTCCTTTGCACTATCTCCCCTCTCCCTCAGAAGGGCTCAGTCAAAGTTCAGCCTGCTGTTCTATACATCCCAATAATTCAACCCTTTCACAAACAGTCTCTTCAAAGGAAACCACTACTTAATGCTTCTGTCCTCTTCACAGCACCCAGGAGGACCCTGTACTAAACAGGGCTGGCAGCTTTCCTCCTACCTCACAGCACCACACCCCTGTGGCCTCTCATACTGCCTTCATGTGCTGGACAGGGCTACCTTTACATTCTCATACTCCATGGAAGCTTACTCTTCCCCCCCCCCCCCCTCCAGGGAAGCTCCAGTGGCAGGCCCTTTCTGTCCTCCACCTACTGCATGGCAGCTTCTCTCTCAATCAGTTTCCTCTTCCTCCTGGTGGCTGGGAGCCACCCAGAAAAATCTCTCCCTCCTCTCATAGCTGAAGGGAATTATATGCTGGCGATGCAGCTAAGGGACTGAGCTTCACCTCCCCTTCTCCCTCTAGTGGGGAAGGGAGTAACTGGTTCCCCTAGCACTGAGCCACTGCTCCCCCTGCTGGGGTTGGAAATCCATTCCACTCTTTTGGGGCTACCCTCCTCTCTCCTGCTTGCAAGGGCTTCTGGGAACCGTAGTTCAGGGATTAGCTGCTTCTCTGTGGGGCCCCGAGTGCTAGCTTTGTCACAATATATATTGATAGAGGCTTCAAAAGTGACCCTTGACCTGAAACCATAGGTCTTATGGACCTTCGGTAGGATGTATAGTACTGCTATCTTCAGATGTGCCATAGTAAGAAACTGAAATTCTTTCTATGTAATATAACCACAGGCATATGCCTCTCCTGTAAGGTGGTAAATCTTCGTCTTCAAAAGAGGCATAGGATCGACTTCTAATTCAACATAATCAGTCTCTTTACATAGCTGTCAAAAACTTTCTTAGTCATAAGACATCCAGTACTTTATCATAACAGCACACCCTTTGTCAACTTTCTGAATAACAATGTGGGAATTGCTCTTCAATCTATCAAGGGCTTTGTGTTCATTTCTAGACAAATTTTTATGATATCCATATGACTCAGCATCCAATTGTGTAAAATCTTGAAGAACCACTTGTTTAAAAATAACTAATGTAGGATCAAGTGGTCCAGGAGGGATTCAATTAGACTTGTGTTTGACATGGGACCTGTCAATAACTTGATCTTCCCTATCAGCAAAAAATAATCTAATCTGAGAAGCTCTGAGAGAAGAGGACATTTCTCTGGGTAAGTGAACATTATTTTGCTCTGTGCTTTGGTAAGTTAAAGATTGAGGTTTAAAACAAGAATTGTAGGTTATTGATAAATACAGTTAGAATTAAAAAAAAAAAAAAAAAAAGCAAACTTTATTAACTAATCTCCACACACTTTTTCCCTTAGGTTTAGAACTTGAACTTTCTGCCACGCAGCATTAACAGCCTCTAGAAGGCACAGCAGGGCCTTGTTCAATCCTCAACCCCACCCCCTCCCCACTCCTACCCACCCTTAGCACATCCCTTCAATTATAGTCAGTTATTCTAATTAGGATAACAACAGCAGAGTTTTCATTAGAGTTTTCATTACATTTATTTAGTATCTGAGAAGCAAAACGTCCTAAGTCGGACTTAGACATCATATTGAAAATGCCCCATCAATGTATCTTTAAATAAAGAGCAGACAGATTTTCAAGATTGCAAATTAACACTGTCAACTCCTGAGTAAGTTGTGAATAGGAACAACAAACATTGTTTAAAATGTTTATATGCAAATGCCAGAAGCCTAAAAAAATGATGGGAGAATATATTGCACTAAATGAAAAGATAGATAGGCATCTCTGAGACCTAGTGAAAGGAGGAAAACCAATGGGACACTATCATACCAGGGTACAAATTGTATTGCAGTGATAGAGTGGATCAAACTGATGGAGGGGTAGCATTAAATGTTAAGGAGGACCTTGAATCAAAAAGACTAAAAATTCTGCAGGACACAAAACATCCTAGAATCCATATGGATAGAAATTCCATGTGTAAAGGGGAAAAATGTAGTGATAGGAGTGTACTACTGTCTACCTGGCGAGGATGAACAGACTGATGTAGAAATGTTATCAGATATTAGGGAGGCTAACAAACTGGGCAACACAATAATAATGGGTGATTTCAATTACCCTGATATTGAAAAGGTAAATGTAACATCAAAGCATGCTAGGGAGGTAAAATTCCTTGGTAAAATCAATGACTGCTTTATGGAGCAGCTGGTTCAGGAACCAACAAAAGGGGGGAAAATTCTAGACCTAGACCTTAATGAGCACATGATCTGGTGCAGGTGGTAATGGTGCTAGGGCTGCTTGATAACAGTGATCATTATATGATCAGAATTGATATCAGCTCTGGAGTAAGCACACACAGGAAATCTAATACGTTTAGCATTTAACTTTCAAAAAGGAGACTATGATAAAATGAGAATAACAGTGAAAAAAAAAACAGAGGAGCAGTTTTAAAGGTCAAATATTTATATCAGGCATGGATGCTGTTCAAAAATACCATCCTAGAAGCCCAGACAGACATATTCAATGTATTAAAAAGGAGGAAGGAAGGGCAAACGACAGCCGGCTTGGTTAAAAAGTGAGGTGAAGTAAGCTATTAGTGCTAAAAGAAAATCCTTCAGAAAATGGAAGAAGAATCTGACTGAAAATAATAGGAAGCAGCAAAAGGAATGGCAAGTTAAATGCAAAGCTCTGATAAGGAAGGCAAAGAGAGAATTTGAAAAGAAGATTGCGATAGAGGCAAAAACAGAGAATAACCTTTTTAGGTATATTAGAAGCAAGAAGCCAGCAAATGAATCAATTGGACCACTATATGACTGAGGGATAAAAGGGGCAATCAGAGAAGACAAGGCCATAGCAGACAGATTAATTGAATTCTTTGCATCGGTCTTCACCGAGGAAGATGTGGGAGAGATACCGGTGCCAGAAATGATATTCAATGCTGACGAATCAGAGAAGCTGAACCAAATCTCTGTAAACGTGGAAGATATAATGAAGCAATTTGACAAACTGAAGAGCAGCAAATCATCAGGACTGGATAGTATACATCACAGAGTACTGAACTTGCAGAACTATTATTGTTAGTAATATGTCATTTATCTTTAAAACAAGCATGGTACCGAAAGACTGGAGGGTGGCCAATGTAACACCAATTTGTAAAACGTGTTCCAGAGGTGATCTGGGAAATTATAGACTGGTGAACCTGACATCGATGCCAGGCAAAATAGTACAGACTATTATAAAGAACAAAATTACAGAACATATTCAAAAGCATGGATTAATGAGACAAAGCCAATATGGATTTAGTCAAGGGAAATCTTGCCTCACCAATCTATTACATTTCTTTGAAGGGGTGAATAAGCATGTGGATAAAGTTGAGCCAGTCGATATTGAATATCTAGATTTTCAAAAGGCATTTAAACAAAGTACCGCATTCAAGACTCCTGAGGAAATTAGAAAGTCATGGGATAGGAGGCACTATCCTATTGTGGATTATGAACTGGTTAAAAGAGAGAAAACAGAGAGTAGGGTTAAATGGTCAGTATTCCTTAATGGAGAAGGGTAGATTGTGGGGATGCCCAGAGATGGGAAAAACTAGTGAGGTCATTAAATTTGTTGATGACACAAAGTTATTCAAAGTTGTTAAATCGCAAGAGGATTGTGAAAAATTGCAAGAGGACTTTACGAGACTGGGAGACTGGGCATCCAAATGGCAGATGACGTTTAATGTGAGCAAATGCAAAGTGATGCATATGGCAAAGAGGAACCCAAACCATAGTTACATGATGCAAGGTTCCATATTAGGAGTCCCCACCCAGGAAAAGGATCTAGGTGTCATAGTTGATGATACGTTGAAACCCCCTGCTCAATGTGCAGCAGCAGCTAAGAAAGCAAATAGAATCTTATAAATTATTAGGAAAGGAATGTAAAACAAAACTGAGAATGTTATAATGTCTTTGTATTGCTCATAGTACGACCACATCTTGAATACTATGTGCAGTTCTGGTCACCGCATCTCAAAGTAGATTTGGTGGAATTAGAAAGGTACAGAGAAGGGCAACGAAAATTATAAAGGGGGATGGGGTAAGTTCTGTATGAGGAAAGGTTAAAGCAGCTAGGGCTCTTCAGCTTGGAGAAATGTGGGCTGAGGGGAGAAATGATAGAAGTCTGTAAATTACTGAGTGGAGTGGAACACGTAGACGTGAATCGCTTGTTTACTCTTTCCAAAAATACTAGGACTAGGGGGCACGCAAAGAAGCAGTAAATTTAAAATGAATCAGAAAATATTTCTTCACTCAGTGAGTAATTAAACTCTTTTTAATTCGTTGCCAGAGAATGTGGTAAAAGCAGTTAGCTTAGCAGGGTTTAAAAAGATTTGGATAATTTCTTAAATGAAAAGTCCATAACCCATTATTAAGATGGACTTGGGAAAATCCATTGCATATTCTAGGATAAGCAGCATAAAATCTGGGAGCTTGCCAAGTACTTGTGACCTGGATTGACTATTGTTTGAAACAGGATACTGGGCTTGATGGACCTTCAGTCTGTCCCAGTATGATAATGCTTACATTCTTTGTTCTTATTCAGGTTCCTAATAAATTTCTCAAGATTTACTTGGCACTAAAACACATCGTGCTGTTGGGAATGCTCAAAGGAAAGGTCCTTAGAAAGAACCTTTAATTCATTGACTGAAAGAGAATATGTTGGTAAATTAATGACAGTAGAGTCATTTATCACTGTAATCGAGTTTGTGGGTGGTCTTGCTGAGCTAATGGGGCTGACATATTCCGTTGATCTTGATGCAGTCCTCCGCGTTTCCCCCACCGGAATCTTCTCTGTTGCAGTCTCTGCAGTCGCAGCCATTGTCTAAAAAAGAAGAGCCATCAGACCCTGAAGAACTTCCATCTGAATGGTCCCCTTCATCTTCTTCAAATAGGAGATGGTTCACACCTTTGCCTTTTCCCAACCAGGGATATACAAGTTTTTGTTCATAATCTCTTTCATTGCCCTGAAATTTTCTGATCTTAGATTCTTATAGAGAATGTAGAAAAGAGTCTATCTTATTCTTCAATTCTTCGTGCTATCTATCGAAAATGCTGCCATCCCTTGTTGTCACAAAGAATCTTGGCCTTAATCGTGCCCAGAGCCTCCCTTGTCTTATCTATAATTAACACTATAAGATCCAGGGAGCATTTATTCAGGATAGCTGCCTACTTATGAAGAAAATCAGTATCATCCAGGAACAGCTTTGGTACCTTAGCAATCCTCAAATTTCTCAGAATCAATTCCTTTTTACAGTACTCAATCAGAGTTGTGCCATGCAATTCTGCTCTAGCCAATCTTTTCATTAAATTAGATAATGCAGACTATGAAATAGAAAGAGCAATGGAAGGATCCATTTGCCTAAGAGAAGGACCCTTGAGTGTATAAGAGACATACCCCAATGAAAAGCTGTGACCTGTTTTCCAAGACTGTGTAGCCAAAAATCCACCGGATGCTGTAAACTAGAAATCAACTAAACTCAATAACCAGGAAGAGAACTAAATATAGTCACAAACACACACTATAGCACAAGTTCTCAGAGTCTGGAGATTTACACCATAGTTTTGAGTTCCTGCAGTGTTTGGTATTGCAGTGGGTTGCACCATCATCTAGGGGAGGTGATAGACAAAGAGGGGCATAATCTAACAGAAACGCCTATCTCCATGGGCGTTTATCTCTGAGAACGGGTCCGTGAAGGGGCGGACCCAAGCGTATTTTCGAAAAAATTAGACGTCCATGTTTTATTCGCCAAATTGTGAGCTGGGCGTTTTTGCTTTTCAGCGATAATAGACAATGAAATCGCCCAGCTCAAAAACGAATAAATCCAAGGCATTTGTTCGTGGGAGGGGCCAGGAGTCGTAGTGCACTGGTCCCCCTAACATGCCAGGACACCAACCGGGCACCCTAGGGGGCACTTTTACTAAAACAGAACAAAAGGTAAAAGAGCTCCCAGGTGCATAGCACCCTTCCCTTGTGTGTAGAGCCCCCCAAATCCCCCTCAAAACCCACTGCCCACAAGTCTACACCATTACTATAGCCCTAAGGAGTGAAGGGGGGCACCTACATGTGGGTACAGTGGGTTCGGGGGGGGTTGGACGACTAAGCATTAAGCAGCACAATTGTAACAGGTAGGGGGGGGATGAGCCTGGGTCCACCTGCCTGAAGTCCACTGCACCCCCTAACAACTGCTCCAGGGACCTACATACTGCTGCCAGGGAGGTGGGTATGACATTTGAGGGTCAAAATAAAAAGTTGTGAAACATCATTTTTTGTGGTGGGAGGGGGTTTATGACCACTGGGGGAGTCAGGAGAGGTCATCCCCGATTCCCTCCAGTGGTCATCTGGTCATTTAGGGCACTTTTTGGGGCCTTATTCGTGAAAAAACAGGGTCCAGGAAAAGTGCCCTAAATTCTAGCTAAAAACGCATACCTTTGTCCCATTATCTGTGAAATGCGCCCATCTCTGTTCGGCAGATAACCACGCCCCAGTTCCGCCTTCGCCACACCTCTGACACGCCCCCATCAACTTTGTCCGCATCCGCGACGGAGTGCAGTTGAAAACGTCCAAAATCGGCTTTCGATTATACCGCTTTATTCGTTTTTGTGAGATAAACGCCCATCTCCCGATTTAGGTCGGAACTTGGGCGTTTTTCTCGTTCGATTATAAGCTGGATAGTGATCTAGATATCGCAAGAATGCTGTGAGGGTTTTTTTTTTAATAGGAGCTGTTAGAAGTTTAAAGTCTAGTGAGGTGATTAAGATATTTATAGCATTTGAGGCATTCAGAATGAACTATTCAACATACTACATCTGGATTACCAAAACATTTGGAGGAAGTCTTGCAACTTTAAAGCATATAAGGCATTCAATCAAACAATCAAGCAAGCAGAGGGAGCCCCTAGAGCATTAATATTATTATCATAATTTAAGTAATTCTCCTAACATTCTATATTTGATGCATTCAGGGCAGAAAAGCAGTTAGTGTTCAAAGGGAGGGGGTTCTTCACCTTGTTACAAATCAGGATTGTTCAGCTTTGGTATTATGTCTGATAAGCGTCGTTATGCTATGCTGTTCTCCTCGACCACTGACCTCTCTCTGGCTGGAGCCTGCAGATGTCCTGCGCCGCATTAATTGAGAGATGGGAAAAGCGATATGAGGTAGCTAGCGAAAAGGTACGAGATTCCGGGTGAGATCACTGCCAATATCCTGCGTCGTGTTGGCTGAGAGATGAGGCAGCGGGTGGAAGGGTACGAGAAGGGGCTCTGTAAGTAAGAAGCAAGGGTGGTAGTTCCGGGAGCGTGCTGTCCTCCTCAAGAGGAGTGCTGCTGACTTATCACCTCTCGCTTAGACTAGTGCAACTTGCTTCTAACAGGTCTCCCACTTAGCCATCTCTCTCCTCTTCAATCTGTTCAAAATTCTGCTGCACGACTAATATTCTGCCAGTGTCATTATGCTCATATTAGCCCTCTCCTCAAGTCACTTCACTGGCTTCCTATCCGTTTCTGCATACAGTTCAAACTCCTCTTATTGACCTATAAGTGCATTCACTCTGCAGCTCCTCAGTATCTCTCCACTCTCATCTCTCCCTACATTCCTCCCCAGGAACTCCGTTCACTGGGTAAATCTC
Organism: Microcaecilia unicolor; assembly: GCF_901765095.1. Classification (NCBI taxonomy): domain Eukaryota; kingdom Metazoa; phylum Chordata; class Amphibia; order Gymnophiona; family Siphonopidae; genus Microcaecilia; species Microcaecilia unicolor. The sequence continues at coordinate 339,217,488 of NC_044032.1, read as the reverse complement.
TCTTATCTGCACCCTTCTCCTCCACTGCTAACTCCAGACTCCGTTCCTTTTATCTTGCTGCACCTTATGCCTGCAATAGACTTCCTGAGCTGGTACGTCAAGCTCCATCTCTGGCCGTCTTCAAATCTCAGCTAAAAGCCAACCTTTTTGATGCTGCTTTTAACTCCTAACCCTTATTCACTTGTTCAGAACCCTTATTTTATCATCCTTACTTTAATATTCCTTTATCTCTTGTTTGTCCTGTTTGTCTGTCCTAATTAGATTGTAAGCTCTGTCGAGCAGGGACTGTCTCTTCATGTTCAAGTGTACAGCGCTGCGTACGTCTAGTAGCGCTATAGAAATGATAAGTAGTAGTAGTAGAGAATACCAGTAATGTTGTTAGAATACTCCAGTGCTTTCTAATCATATTAACAACACTTGATGCAGTAGAAGTGTATTTTAAAACATAAGTAAGAATATCTTTCTCTTCTTTAGGGGCCCGTTGCTGAAATAAAATGTCTCTATTATTACATTTAGCCCTGCAATATGCTCTACTGATTACCAAGTCAGGGTAACCTCAATCCACAAGTCTATTGCAAAGGCTATGTGCTTCTCTCTTAAAGTCTTCACCCTCAGAACAAATTTGATGATAGTCTACCTTTCTCCCAGCTATTGTGCTATCTCTTAGGGGCTTAGGATGGCAACTCAAATAATCAAGTAGAGTATTCCTATCAGTCATTTTACAAAAAACAGTAGTCTTAAATATATTAAGCCCTTTTTGAACCAACATGTCCAGGTAGGCAATAGAATGCTGATCACATTGCATAGTGAACTTAATCATAGAGCGGCAAAACTAAGCAAAAATGTCTCTATCTCCATGCCACAAAAGAAAACCATCATTGATGACATGAACCCAAAGTTTAGTGCCATCAGCAAATGGACAGGAGTAAACATATTGTTCCTCAAAATGAGTCATGAACAGGTTCGCCACAGAGGGTGCCGTGATAGTGACCCCATGGTGACACCAGAAATTTGTTGAAAAATCATCCCATCGTATTGAAAAAAAGTTTTCTTCATAGCTAGGGATGCTAGGCCCAAAATGAATGAAGTCAAGACATCTGGTGACTGATGTTGTTCCAAAAATTCTTTCAACACCCCTAAAGCATCTTCCTGGGGTATTACAGTGTAAAAAGAAACGACATCAAGAGTAACCAGCCAGCATCCCTATAGCTGACTATCCCAATCCTTCAGGTGCCTCATGAAATTAGTTGACTTCTTTATAAGATCTTTCTACTGCCACCAAAGGATGCAAAAAAATAATCCATATTGTAAAGGGGTCCCGCTTCCTCCGCTCTGGGTTGGGGCCAGCAGCCCTGTTAGGTTCACAGGTTTCCAGCAAAGAACCAGACTGCCATAAGGACTTAAGACCAAAGTGCTTTATTCTCAATTCAGTTCCACTCTCAAAATTGAAATGCAGTTCACAAACAGGATTCAGGCCGGGTTCAAAACTCCAGCCAACATTCAGTCCTTAACAGTTCAGGCCCACTTCCTTTGCACTATCTCCCCTCTCCCTCAGAAGGGCTCAGTCAAAGTTCAGCCTGCTGTTCTATACATCCCAATAATTCAACCCTTTCACAAACAGTCTCTTCAAAGGAAACCACTACTTAATGCCTCTGTCCTCTTCACAGCACCCAGGAGGACCCTGTACTAAACAGGGCTGGCAGCTTTCCTCCTACCTCACAGCACCACACCCCTGTGGCCTCTCATACTGCCTTCATGTGCTGGACAGGGCTACCTTTACATTCTCATACTCCATGGAAGCTTACTCTTCCCCCCCCCCCTCCCCAGGGAAGCTCCAGTGGCAGGCCCTTTCTGTCCTCCACCTACTGCATGGCAGCTTCTCTCTCAATCAGTTTCCTCTTCCTCCTGGTGGATGGGAGCCACCCAGAAAAATCTCTCCCTCCTCTCACAGCTGGAGGGAATTATATGCTGGTGATGCAGCTAAGGGACTGAGCTTCACCTCCCCTTCTCCCTCTAGTGGGGAAGGGAGTAACTGGCTCCCCTAGCACTGAGCCACTGCTCCCCCTGCTGGGGTTGGAAATCCATTCCACTCTTTTGGGGCTACCCTTCTCTCTCCTGCTTGCAAGGGCTTCTGGGAACCATAGTTCAGGGATTAGCTGCTTCTCTGTGGGGCCCCGAGTGCTAGCTTTGTCACAATATATATTGATAGAGGCTTCAAAAGTGACCCTTGACCTGAAACCATAGGTCTTATGGACCTTCGGTAGGATGTATAGTACTGGTATCTTCAGATGTGCCATAGTAAGAAACTGAAATTCTTTCTATGTAATATAACCACAGGCATGTGCCTCTCCTGTAAGGTGGTAAATCTTCGTCTTCAAAAGAGGCATAGGATCGACTTCTAATTCAACATAATCAGTCTCTTTACATAGCTGTCAAAAACTTTCTTAGTCATAAGACATCCAGTACTTTATCATAACAGCACACCCTTTGTCAACTTTCTGAATAACAATGTGGGAATTGCTCTTCAATCTATCAAGGGCTTTGTGTTCATTTCTAGACAAATTTTTATGATATCCATATGACTCAGCATCCAATTGTGTAAAATCTTGAAGAACCACTTGTTTAAAAATAACTAATGTAGGATCAAGTGGTCCAGGAGGGATTCAATTAGACTTGTGTTTGACATGGGACCTGTCAATAACTTGATCTTCCCTATCAGCAAAAAATAATCTAATCTGAGAAGCTCTGAGAGAAGAGGACATTTCTCTGGGTAAGTGAACATTATTTTGCTCTGTGCTTTGGTAAGTTAAAGATTGAGGTTTAAAACAAGAATTGTAGGTTATTGATAAATACAGTTAGAATTAAAAAAAAAAAAAAAGCAAACTTTATTAACTAATCTCCACACACTTTTTCCCTTAGGTTTAGAACTTGAACTTTCTGCCACGCAGCATTAACAGCCTCTAGAAGGCACAGCAGGGCCTTGTTCAATCCTCATCCCCACCCCCTCCCCACTCCTACCCACCCTTAGTACATCCCTTCAATTATAGTCAGTTATTCTAATTAGGATAACAACAGCAGAGTTTTCATTAGAGTTTTCATTACATTTATTTAGTATCTGAGAAGCAAAACGTCCTAAGTCGGACTTAGACATCATATTGAAAATGCCCCATCAATGTATCTTTAAATAAAGAGCAGACAGATTTTCAAGATTGCAAATTAACACTGTCAACTCCTGAGTAAGTTGTGAATAGGAACAACAAACATTGTTTAAAATGTTTATATGCAAATGCCAGAAGCCTAAAAAAATGATGGGAGAATTAGAATAATTAAGCTCCCTTATTCAGACTGGGTGTGTAGAGGCCCTGACAGTGCCTGTTTCGCTATGCTTCTTCTGGGGGAACCCACACCATTTAGCCTGATGAAATAAATTGTAAAATACACAGTGTCAATCTCTTGTTCCCATTGCAAATCTTAACAATATTCAAATTAATATCGTGGACTTACTGAATCGTGTCTTGACACAGTCCCTTGACTATTCACACAAAATGGCGCCACTGCTCTCTTACAAATCTGTCTGTTACCGGAAATAATTATACATCATTTCCGCAAGGAAAAACCTTAAGTGTTCACATAAAGCTGCCCCATTGCAGCATAGTGTTGAGACCCTCGGGTTCCACCGTATTTAACCGATGTATCCAGAAGGTCTCATGTTGCAACAATTTCCTACTGAAATCCCCGCCTCTAACAGCTGGATCAACACGTTCAATCACCTTACATTTAAGGTCTTCAAAACTATGATTTGTGGCCACACAATGTTGAACTAAAGGAGCACCAAAATTGCGTGCATTAATCCTAGATTTGTGTTCTATCAGTCTAGCATGAAGCGATCGAGTAGATTTACCTATGTATAGTTTATGACATGGGCACTTGATGTAATATACAATGCCTTGAGTTCGGCATGTGGTGTGTTTTTTTAATTGGTATATTTTACCATTATGGGAAAAATGGTCTCCCTCTTCTGTCATTTCCCATGTCTTGCAACGAGACTTGCCACACCTAAAATGTCTCGTTTCTAATGTGCTGTCAGATAACTCATTGGACAGGGCAGGTAATAGTGCAGGACTCAAAATTTCTTTTAAGTTCTGAGAACGGGAAAAAGCAGTTCTTATTGAATAATTCTCAAACAGAGGATGTGATCGTATTATGTCCCAATGGTGTCTAATAATATCCGCTATTCTTTCACCACCAGGAACATAACGCAAAACAAAAGTTAAAACTTCCTCTGCCTGCTTTTTTGAATGTTTTGATTGCAATAGCAATTCTCTGTTGTTAAACTTAGCGCGTGTATACGCTTTTTTCAAGGTCTTGTGTGGATAATGTCTTTGTAGCAGTTTCGCCCCTAAAACATTTGCATGTGTCACCCGGGTTTTTTCAAAACCAACTGACAGGAACACATTTTTGGATTACCATAGCTGTCATCCGAGGGCTTTGAAACAGAGTTTGCCTTTTTCTCAGTTTCTCAGATTTAAAAGAATTTGCACTGATGTACAAGATTATAAAACACATGCAAATGTTTTAGGGGCGAAACTGCTAGCCGGGCGGTAGTTCCAAATTGGTGCATATTGGGCATGCGTAGGTTCCTACATGGCTTAGTAAAAGGGCCCGTCAATGACCTGAGTCAAATTTAACAAATGATGGGGCCCTTTTACTAAGCCACATAGGTGCCTACGCGCACCCAACTTGGAGTTATTTTCTGGTGCACAACAGCTACACGCGTCAAGTGGCATTTGACATGCGTAGACCATTACCGCCCAGTTACCATGTGAGACCTTACCGCTAAGTCAATGGGTGGCAGTTAGGTCTCAGGCCCAAAATGGATGTGCCAATTTTCATTTTGCCGCATGTCCATTTTCGGCCAAAAAAAAAGGCCTTTTTTACAGGCGCTCTGAAAAATGGATCAGCATGCATGGAAAACATGTGCCTACACTAGCACAGGCCATTTTCAGCGCACCTTAGTAAAAGGACCCCTAAATTAGTAACTGCATCTGTTGATTGATCCATTTCTTTTTTGAAAAAGGTGAAATAAAGTATATTTTAGTTATCGATGGATAAGAATTTTCTGGAATTTTCAAAATTTCCAATATTTCTTAAAGGTAATCAATGAAGCTCCAGCAGAGACTTTAGGAAAATGTATAAATCATAAAGTCTTATGTCTTGAAATATTATCCAAATTCTCTATCTTGTGGTGTAGCTGAATGTTATCTTTTATTAATAATTCATGCCATTCATTAATCTTAGCTTCCAAAGTGTCCACTCTTTTTTCAACAATAATAGTTTTCTGTTCCAATGCAGAGACCCAAATATAATCCTTTGAAAATTGTTGAGAAACCATTAAAAGGTTTTGAGATAAAAACTGTTCCATCCTAGCCATTGCATCCCACAAAGTATTCAGTGCAATGTCTGCTGGTTTTTGTGGAAAAGAAGACTTACCTGTAGGCATGCAGGGCCGTGCTAACACAGTAAACAAGAGGGGCGCCGACCTCTGGAGGGCGCCTACCGTTTCCTGAGGTCAGCTCACTTGCAAAACGTTTTACCTGAAGCTGTGATTCTCCTCTCTCCCTTGCACTCCCCTCTTCTGCCACAGTGCTCACTAAGGCAGGCAGGCTGGCTCTGCTGCTGAAGTTGTTTGAAAGAATACAAGTGCTATTTATGTGGTTGGTGTGGGATGAACTCCTCATTCAGGGTGAGCTTGAACAACATTCAAATTAAAGAGAACAGCCAGGTTTGGAGGGAGGTGTGCAAGTGAGACTGGGGAGAAGTAAAAACTAAATAGTGTAATTGTTAAAATCTGTAAGTGGTTCAAAGTTTTTTTTTTTTCTCTGAGCTTGTACACTTAGAGGAGAGCATGACTGCAATGACATAATTGTCAGGTAACCTGAAGCTACAGCTAAAAGCCATTTCATTGGCTAATGGTTCCAACAGTAGTTTCAGAGGAAGTTTAGCTGACGTGTAGTGTAGAAGAGCTGGTAAGTGAAAATCTGATTGTTTTTTTTTTTTTGTTTGCTTTTATATAAAAGATTCTCCTTGGATAGGAAGAGTCTGTGATATGTGAAAATATATTTTGCTTTAATGAAATTGCTAAACTTTAGAGTCAGAGACTTATCAATGATCAGAAAAAGAAAGTCACCAGACAACAAAGGTAGAGAAAAATCATTTTATTTTCATTTTAGTGTTTGGAATATGTCCACTTTGAGAATTTACATCTGCTATCTTATTTTGCAATGTATAGCAATTTGTTTCTAAGAATATTGCTGACAATTCCTGTCAGTGTAGCAAGTGGTGAGCGATCATTTTCACGGTTAAAAATCATAAAAAACTAGTAAAAAATGCCCGTTTCAAAAGGGAAGGAAACGGGCGCTAGCAAGGCCATCCCCCACCCTCCCTCCCTCACTGTTCCAGACTCTGCCGTCCCTCCGTTTTCACCCCCCCCCTTTCCGTGACCCAGTCGACCCCCCCTTCTCAGCGAAAACCGTCCCCCACCGCTGTCCAGTACCTGTGCTGATGGGGGACCCCAACCCCCGTCATCCGAAGTCCTGTGCTGGTCTTCGAGGCGTTGCTTCTTCAATGATTTTGTGTCCAAGTTGCTCTGCGTGCATCTGACATCAGACGCACGCAGAGGAACTTGAACTGAAGATCATTGAAGAAGCAACGGCGCGAAGGCCAGCACAGGACTTTAGCTGATGGGGGTTGGGGTCCCCCTTCAGCACAGGTACTGGACGGCGGCGGGGGACAGTTTTCGCCAAGAAGGGGGGTCGACTGGGTCGCGGAAGGGGAGTGCAGTGGGCTGTAACACAGGGGGAGGAGTAGGGAAACATACTCCTCCCCTTGCTTTGGTATCAGCTATCACTGATGTCACTGACATCAGTGCGTGCCTGTCTAGCAGACCACCTCCGAGGGAGGCACGGTCCCAGGCACATCCTGTTGGAGGTGAGAATTATTATATAGGATTATTTGCGATCAAGTATTTCGCAAGAAAGGCTTGTAAGCCTTGCTATGATTGCTATTGAGAATGATATATGTGCCCAGTTAGATATCAAAGATTTAATTACTAATTTCGTGAACATGAAAGCACGATAAGCTAAGTGGTTGTAAACCCTCTACTTGTTCAGCAATCCCACAAAGATGCACTCCATCTTTCAGCTCCTATTTCCTTTGCATCTTGTGCCACACGGGGGGGGGGGGGGGCGCCAACTGATAGTCTGCAGGGGGGCACCAGAGACCCTAGGCACGGCCCTGTAGGCATGGATGCTCTCCCTCTGTAGTCCCCTCTGGGACTATCGCCTCCAGTTTCCCAGGCTGTCACTATTTCAACTGCCCCACCCAACATCTCACCTGGGTCTGGCAGCCCTGCCCAGCAGCCCTCAGTTACCATTGAGGATTTCAGGAGTTGTTGCTGCTCAGCACCAAAGACGCCGGCATTGGAGGCAAACTCCGCTTTTCCGGGCTAAAGGTGACATCAGCCTCAAGCAGGGGGCAGTTCCCCTCTCAACTCTCCTGCCACTAGAAAGGCAAGCTCTCCGGAGAACATAGATGGAATGGCGAATCAATCCATCGGGCCCAGAACGGGGGCTGCAGGTGTGGTAGGGGAAACTCGCTGCCTCCCCCTCCTCTTCAGCATGAAGAAAAGGTAAAAAACTAAATTGAGAAAAATGAGAAAATCTGGGCAGGAGCTCACGAGAAACACTTCCTCTTAAGACGCCATCTTGCCCAGTTCTGGACATTTTTGTTTTGTTCCATTATAGCTGTAAAACATCCAAGAGTTAAGCACGCCTTAATCCCACCTTTAAAACGCCACCAACATGCCCCCTTGTGATTTGGATGCAATGCAGGCGAATTGCGAGGATAAACGTCTGCAAAATAGGTTTAGAAAATACCAATTTGGATGTTTTTTGAAGAAAAACGTCCAAACGGTGCTTTATGACACTTTTTGGACGTTTTACTCTTTTGAAAATGATCCCCACTATCAAAGATTCCATTTGCATGGGAGATTTTTTTTTTACTGATGATGAAACAGTTCAGCTCCACAAGCTTTTAAGCTAGGAGCTCTTTGAGGCTTTTTCCTCCCTGTTTTTTTTTTAATGCTTTCTGTTAACTCTGAGAACTTGTGCTATAATAGTGTGTTTGAGATAATAAATTAACATATATGTTTCAATTGCAGGATTGCACAACAGAAGAGTTTTGTTTTCGAGAACATCAAGAACATTCTCAGATGAGTATGAATACTAATCATATAAATCATTTACTTGGAACTATTCAAGTGAATTTGCTTCAATAAGTACTAAATTCTTTAAAGATTTTTCTTCTCTTTCAGGTTTCACACCTCAGAAATAACAAGGATCCCACATCTGGTAAGTTTTCTCTTACTATCACTTTCTCTTTATATTTCTCTCTCATCTATCTTTTTGTCTCTTTCTTTATGTTCTATCTGTTTGTGTGCAGACTTTCAGGAAAAATCTCAGTCAGCTGTTTTTCCTCTTCCTATGGCTCTCTTGAACGGTGGGTGCCTCATGACAACAGTTCTCCAGCGAAGACTCTCCTTAGGTAAGTTTGGACAGCTTCCTTTTTATCCTACTCCCTGACTTTTAAAACTCAAAAAGAGATCCTAGGCCCTAGCTAGACATAAGTAAATGACTCACTCTTCTTGAATGTGGGTTTATTTTCCCTATCTAGTTTCCCAGGAAATAAAATGCATAATTAGGTGTCTCCTGTCTAAACCCACCCAAGATTTAAACAGATTTTCTGATTCTCACTTGCCCATTCACTTATTTAGTTCAGGTACTCACATTCCCCTTCTCAGAACCATTCTTTTCCATAAATATACCAGCTTATACCGGCAGTACTTCTTATATGCAGTTCTGACACTCTTGGTGACTGCATCAGCTACATAGTCTGCCAAGGACAATTAGGTACACTTTAAATCAGTGATGGGCAACCTTTTGAGCTTGGTGTGTCAAAATTCACCAAAAAACCGAGCATAACTCGGGTGGTGTGTCACTTCAAGAAAAATCACTGCTACTAGGACCGCCCCCGGGCCCCCTCTCCACCCGCTACCGGGCCCGGAACTAACCTTAAAGCTTCCTTTCACGCAGCAAGCAGCAGCAGGGCAGACCTCTCCTCCTTTCTTCTGTGCTCCGCCCTCGCAGACGTTACGTCAGGCGAGGTCAGGACACGGAAGGAAGGAGTGGCCTGCCCTGCTGCTGCTTGCTGCGACGTGAAAGGAGGCTTTAAGGTTAGTTTCCGGGAGCGAGGAAGGAGGGCGGACCACACTGCGGCGGCGCCGCGTGTCATCGAAAATGGCTACGCGTGTCAGTGCTGACACGCGTGTCATAGGTTCGCCATCAGGGCTTTAAATGAACCTTTCATTTTCGGCCATCAGTTTTATTTTTTTTAATATCACCAGTTAACTTAGCTTTAGACAGCTGGTTCAAAATGCAGCAACTATCTTCTGTGTCTAAATAAATCTGTTAACACAGAACTATCTGCCAGCTTTCCCTTTAGATCTCTGAACTCCTTTCCTCAGGAGTTCCTAGCATATAACTTTTCCAAAGAGAAATTAATTATTTACATATCCCACAACTTCATAAATTTTATCAGCACTCCCAGCTGCCATTTTCCATCAGGACATGAACTATCACACACCTTGAAGAGCCAAATAAACCACGTGAGACTCTCAATACCATTTATTAAGCACACTCTCATTAATCCTTACACATACATTACCATTATTCCTCAAAATTCTCACAAATTCCATTAAACAAGTAGAGGCAAGCTCCTTCACACCTGCCTCCTTCCAATGTACCCTCCCAACTGACTGGTAAATAACTGCAATCGCCAAAAAGAAGATATGGGAACCACTTGAACATTATCTACAATCTCTTTAATTGACTTGTTGTCCACTTGTTTTGTTTTTTTCTTGATTGAAAAGTATTCCATCCACTGTTACTGACTTGAATTTGCATATTAACAGTATTACTCTTTTTCTGTTTCATTTTTCTTGTTCCAGTGTTTTACTGTTTTTATTGAAAACTATTCAATAAAATATTTGGGAAAAAAAATAACTGCAATCGCTAGAATGTTTATCTTGGTTACCAGGGCAACCAGCTGGCATGTGTACACCTCCCTTCATCTACTGCACCATTCCAGCCACCCCACGAGAATAAATAAAATATATATTTTCCTTTTCCCCCCGAAACACCTAGAGTCCAGCCAGGAACCACATGTAAGCATGCCCTTTCTAAAAAAAATAAATAAACAAATTAACTTTTAACACTCCTTTTCATTAAGATCATCAGATATGATCACCCCCAAGTGTCACGCTTCTTTTGTGCACAGAAGTACTTCATTCCCTATACTGCAGCCAAATTTATGACCCTGCCTTTTTTCTAGCATTACATCTTAGCTTCCCACTTCTAGACCATTCCTCAAGATTTGCTAGATGTCTCCTCGTGTTTTGGGGTGTCTACCCTAATGCAGATTTTGGTATCATCCAGAAAGAGACTAAACTTAACAGACAGCCCATCCCCATCCATAATATCACTTATAAAAATGTTTAAACGGACCAGATCCTTACGGCACACCACTGGTAATATCCCTTTTCCTCAGAATGAACTCCATTTACCATTACCCTTTGCCACCTTCTACTGAATCAGTTTCTGACCCAGCCAGTCACTTTGGGGCACATACCAGGGGCATTAGTTTTATTTATAAATCACCTATGCAGAACTGTGTCAAAGGCTTTGCTAAATCTTTTTTTTTATATATATTTTCAACAAGAGAAGGGCACATTTCACAACGGTGAGTACAACTCAGACATGGAAATTGCCAATAAGCATAACAATACCATAAAATACAAACACAGTGTGCTATACCACCAGTCATAACCAAGCCAAACCAGTGAAAGTTATCAACATATGTAACCATTAATGGTGATACCTGCTTGAGCACTCGTAACATAGTAACATAGCAACATAGTAGATGACGGCAGAAAAAGACCTTCACGGTCCATCCAGTCTGCCCAACAAGATAAACTCATATGTGCTACTTTTTGTGTATACCCTACTTTGATTTGTACCTGTCCTCTTCAGGGCACAGACCGTATAAGTCTGCCCAGCACTATCCCCATTTGCTCTCTTGTGATCTTTTTTTTTAATCAGAAGCCCCATTTCAACCCAGCCCAACCCAAAAGAAACCCCCAAAAGCCACCAACCCCTCCCCCACTGAAGCCCCCTCTCCCATCTCCCCTTCCCCCTGAGGCTAGATTGCAACTGATATTATCGCAATCGAGCATTACTTATCAGATAGTTGCGACAAATGCTCTTGGCACCTCTGCCAAAGTTGACTACTAGAAAGAGAAGGTCCCCTGGAAGGATTGAAGATGCCACCCCTCTCCCACTCTGCCATCTGCATCATACTAGCATACCATTTAACAAGGGGAGGGGGAGTCCTGTCCACCCAGTGCTGCAGTATAACTTTTTTAGCCAGAACTATAGCTAGGAGAATAAACTTACATTGAAAGGGAGACATTCCCTGCGTTACTAATTCCGAGTCTGACCCCAGAAGTAGGATCCCATCGGACCACTCCAGAGAAGCTCCCACAACCCCCTCCAACATAGCAAGCACTCCACGCCAGAACACCTGTAGTGTGGTGCACTCCAAAAAATGATGCACAATAAATTTTTTCAAAGTAAACGCTTCGGACCCCCAGGACACACACACCGCTACGACTCCCTCTAATTTCAGCCAGCTCAGCCCCGCAGGGTCTCCGGCCAGCTGGTCCCCCGAGGGCCTCGGATGGGCCCTGCCCATCTCACGCTTCCATGAGAAGGGCTGAGTGAGTGAGCTCCACAGCCCCGACTATTAAGCTCCGGCCCACGGTCCCGCATCGCGCCGACTATTAAGCCCCCCCCCCCCACTTAGTCTCTTTTTGCCTAACTCCTTTATATTCAACTTCTCAACTTGCTCAATCAATTCCCCAAAAAGCTCCACCTGTACAAATAAATCATCTCATTCTTCAGTCTCATTTCTACCTCTCTGCAATACTGGCCTGTCAGCAATTATGAATATCTAGTGTAAAGACTCCTGGGGCTGAAAAACTTCCAGTCTCAGCTTTTGCATGTAGTAAGTAAACTTGTCATATGTATTTTGCAAAAAAGACTGTTGAAATTCAGGAAAAACAGAATATTCTTTGTGGATGTTGCCTGCTGGTTTAACTGGATGACTAGCAATGCATGTGCATGCATTATGAGATCAGCACACTACTGACAACCAGGGAAAGCAAAGTGGGGTCCTGTCCTCTTGTTTATGACTGGTTATTAACTTAGCTGCTGTATGTAAAATAAATTGTTATCCTAAATGCACATAATTAGAGTCGTTTAGGCGGGACGAGACCAGTGCTTGCAAGACTGTTCTTAAAGTAGAAAAGGAGAGCAGACTACAAATCAATTTAACTTAAGCACTAATTATAGAGAGCATTACTCACTACCAAAGTAGATAGTAATGCTTGAATGTTTTCACTTATATACACTGTCAGCTAGCACATTTGCTTATTTCCGATCTGACGAAGAAGGGCAGCCTTCGAAAGCTAATCAAGAAATGTATTAAGTTATGTCCAATAAAAAAGGTATCATCTTATTTTCTTTTCCATGTTTTCTTTTGTTTGATTTCTATTGATAACCTCACTACCAAAGAAACTTACTCATCCATCAACAATATAGCATCAATAAAGGGAATGGATTTAGCTCATGCCTTTCTCAGTAATTCGGGTTGAGTTACATTAAGGTATATATCCTTGCAATCTAACCACCTCCCCTTTTACAAAGTTGCACTAGCAGCTGCCAGTGTGGTAATGCTGACACAGCCTAATCAAAGTGAATGGGCTGTGTGAGCATTGCAATGGGACAGCCCCTAGCGCAGCTTTGTAAAAGAAGGGTAAGTTTGTGCCTGAGGCAATGGAGGGTTGTAACTTGTCAAAATCGCAAAGAGCAGCAGTAGGATTTGGATGTGGCTTCTCTGTTTTTTAGCCTACTGCTTTAACCATAAAGCTACCCCAAACTACTGAATGTAGTTTCTTCAGCAGTATAAAGATTATCTTGAGGGTGCAACAAGGCATAGGTATAACCACACTCTGCTAACTCAAAGACATTTCATTTTATTGGAATGCAATGTCAATCTATTAAGCTGCATTTAATTCTTGACCACTTTCAGAATCTGTAGCCATTCCAAAAAGGCCCTTTCCATATACGGGTCGATATTCAAAGCAATTTAACTGGCCAGAAATGGCCCCCCCAGCCGATTAAATTGCCTGTTTGATGCTAATTTGTCATTTTCAGCAGCACTTAACTGGTTAGCACCACTGAAAACGTCTGGTTAATGTCTATGTCAAGTCAGTTGTTTTGGGGGAGGGAGGGGACGTTCCGGGGCGAGTCAGCACTTGGCCAGTTAAGTGCCAATAATCAGCACTTAACTTGCCAGGGTAACTGCATAAATAGGTCAGTCCTATCTTTATTGACTGTTCACAAAATTATTTACGGTGAGGCACCGGGCTACATGACAGACCTCATCGACCTGCCAATCAGAAACTCCACAAAATCTGCACGATCATATCTAAACCTCCACTACCCAAGCAGCAAAGGACTCAAATACAAATCCACCTATGTAACCAGCTTTTCCTACCTAAGCGCACAACTATGGAACACATTGCAAAAAGCAGTAAAAACTACGTTCGACCACCTAAATTTTTGAAAAGCACTAAAGACAAACCTGTTCAGAAGAGCATACCCCAATGACCCGACATAAAAATACCAGTCACTTGGGACACAACATAACCAAAGACTGCAACGGACATTACCTGACTCTTCTTCCCCCTTTCCCTCTCTAAGTCCCCCCAACTGTTTCCTATCATACATATACCTCATTATACCACAATATCACTTTGTATTCATTCATACTATGTATTTGTTCAACCTGTAATCGGATAACACTGTTAACGGTTATATGTAAGTCACATTGAGCCTGCAAAAAGGTGGGAAAATAGGGGATACAAATGTAACAAATAAATAAATAAATGCTGTGCTGCATAGCTGGTTAAGTACTGAATGTCACACTTAATCGGCTATGTTTTAGCTGCCTCTGCAAACCCGGCATTGAATTTCCAGGCATAACACCGGCTTCGTTCAGCGAACTGCTGAGCACTGCCAGCTGAATATCAACCCCATAGTAACATAGTCTATGACATCAGATAAAGACCCGTATGGTCCATTGACTCTGCCCACTAAGATGGCCAGAGCTGCACCTGCCACTCTGTACAGATTACACTCCATCATGATCAAATACTGCATCACAAATAGGGCAGTCACACAATCATGGAAGAGTGGTTTTATAATTTTTATGCAGCATAGTATGATAATAGCGTGAATGAGATTTCTAGAAAGAAACAAATAACTATTAATCTGCATGCCTCATCTGCAGCCTCCTTGGGAGATTATTTTGAATCTAAAATAAAGATTTTAAGGACTAATTTTGAAATAGGAGTAAATAATCCAAATTTAATAGAGGGTGTAGAAGCAGATGTTTTACTTATGACTAAAATGGGTTCCTTTGAGCCCTCTACATTAACTGCCTTTTCCAAAATAGTACACAAGATTTTTTAAAAACTTGTGACCTATTAGAGGTACCCTTAAAGTGGTTAAAAATGCCCAGGCATGAGCTAACCCCTTTGATGTTAAACATGATTAATCAGAGTTTATCGATAGGACCGGTACCTACTCTGTGGAAGCATTCCCTTGTACGTCCTATAGTGAAATCCTTAAATTCAGATTTTAGAGTAGTACAAAATTATAGACCTATTTCTAATTTATATTTTCCTACAAAAATTCTAGAACAGGTAATACTTAAACAGTTGTTAAAATTTGTGGAAGATACTAATGTTCTATACCCATGACAATCGGGATTTCAAAGTGGCCATAGTACGGAAACAATTTTGCATTGCTTTCTAAGTGAAACATGTGAAATATTAAATAGTGGCCATTATGTGTTGACAGTATTGCTTGATCTGGCATCAGCATTCGATCTAGTAAATCATGAATTGCTACTGTGCAGGTTAAAATCCATTGGAATCACAGATATTGCCCTGGCATGGTTTACCTCCTTTTTAGAAGGTAGAACCTACTCCATAGCCATAAATAATATGGTCTCCAGGAATTATGACTTAAAGTGTGAAGTAGCTCAGGTCTCTGCCCTCTCACCAATACTTTTTAATATTTTTGTTGCACCGCTAATAACAATTATACAGGAATTTGGGATGAAGGTATACTGTTATGCAGATGATATTTTAACAGTGGCTAAAATTAATCCATCAGATTAAGGTCTTCAAAATTGTCTAAGTTCGACATCACAGTGGCTAAAGGATCATTGGTTGGTCCTGAATATTGATAAAACTGTTACATCATAGGGCAGAGCCCTCAACCTACTTTGATCCCAACATTGTTAGGTAAACCTGTTCCATCAGTAGTTAACTTTAAGTATTTGTGGATGTTGGTTGACTTCCAATTGAGTTTTGAAGATCATATCTCAGAAGCCATAAAGAAAGGTTGCTATACCCTGAGATTACTGCATTCCATTAAGCACTATTTTGACAAAAAAAACATTACATACTTTACTTCATGCATTGTTTGTATCTAGAATTGATTATGCTAATGTGGTATAAGCAGGGACATCGAGTTTGAACATTAAACGATTATAAACAATGCAGAATGCTGCTCTAGATTGCTGGGTAATAGAAAAAAATATGATCATATTACCCCATTTTTTTTAAGATACCATTGGTTGCCTATATCATATAGAATACAATTCAAGGTACTGACTTTACCCATAAAGCGTATTATGGACAAAGACCAAGATATTTGAAATCTATGATGCTCCCTTACTCCCCAAATAGCGTATTTCGGTCACTGCAAGACAATAGAATGATTATGCCTCAATTAAAGAGGGCTAGATGGGCCTCGAGGGGCATAATCGAAAGGGGCACCCAAGTTTTCCTGAGGACGTCCTCGTAGGACGTCCCGGCGAAGGGGCGGAGAAACTCGTATTATCGAAACAAGATGGGCATCCATCTTTCGTTTTGATAATACGGTCAGGGATGCCCAAATCTTGACATTTAGGTCATCCCTAGAGATGGTCGTCCTTAGACTTGGTCATTTCTGATTTTTAGCGATAATGGAAACTAAGGATGCCCATCTCAGAAACGACCAAATGCAAGCCCTTTGGTCGTGGGAGGAGCCAGCATTTGTAGTGTCTATTATTATTACAGCTATGAGCTTTGGTTCAAGGCCTGAGACTTTGGTTCAGGATCTAAAATGAGAAAAAACCTTATAGGCCCATGATTTTAACCTGAACTTCAAGTGTGACTGCAGAACTTATGATCTGTTGTGACATTCATGCAGCAGAAAGAGGAACAGGCGTAGGTGGAAAAACAGAGTAACATCGTTTAGCAACATAGTGGTCACAGATGTTTTAGTGAAAAATAGAACAAGACAACTCCTCAGGAAGATGACGTGGAGGGGCATAATTGAACGAAAATGTCTATCTCCATGGGCGTTTATCTCCGAGAACGGGTCCGTGAAGGGGCGGACCGAACCGTATTTTCGAAAAAATAGACATCCATGTTTTATTCGACAATTTGTGAGCTGGGCGTTTTTGTTTGTCAGTGATAATGGAAAATGAAAGCGCCCAGCTCAAAAACGAATAAATCCAAGGCATTTGTTTGTGGGAGGGGCCAGGATTTGTAGTGCACTGGTCCCCCTCACATGCCAGGACACCAACCGGGCACCCTAGGGGGCACTTTTACAAACAAAAAGGTAAAAGAGCTCCCAGGTGCATAGCACCCTTCCCTTGTGTGTTGAGCCCCCCAAATCCCCCTCAAAACCCACTGCCCACAAGTCTACACCATTACTATAGCCCTAAGGGGTGAAGGGGGCACCTACATGTGGGTACAGTGGGTTTGGGGGGGTTGGACGACTAAGCATTAAGCAGCACAATTGTAACAGGTGGGGGGGGGGGGGGTGGGCCTGGGTCCACCTGCCTGAAGTCCACTGCACCCCCTAACAACTGCTCCAGGGACCTGCATACTGCTGCCAGGGAGGTGGGTATGACATTTGAGGGTGAAAATAAAAAGTTGTGAAACATCATGTTTTGTGGTGGGAGGGAGTTAGTGACCACTGGGGGAGTCAGGGGAGGTCATCCCCGATTCCCTCTGGTGGTAATCTGGTCATTTAGGGCACTTTTGGGGGCCTTATTCGTGAAAAAACAGGGTCCAGGAAAAGTGCCCTAAATTCTAGCTACAAACGCATACTTTTTTTCCATTATCGGCGAAAGGCGCCCATCTCTCCTCGGCCGATAACCATGCCCCAGTTCCACCTTCGCCACGCCTCCGACACGCCCCCGTCAACTTTGTACACTTCCGCGATGGAGTGCAGTTGAAAACATCCAAAATCGGCTTTCCATTATACCGATTTATTCGTTTTTGTGAGATAAACGTCTATCTCCCGATTTGGGTCGAAATCTAGGCATTTTTCTCTTTCAATTATAAGGTGGTTAGTCTTCCAGTAAGAGCTGGTCTATTGTTAACTTTTCCAGTAAATGTTAATCAACTCATTATCATAGCCAATCAGTGTTAAACCATTACATTAGCATATATCCAATAAATGACATTATTGTCAGAATGACCTGTTATGTTAATGAGCGTATATAAGTGATTGTACTTCCTATTTCTTTGGAGAAAGACAGCCACAGTCAGCACCTTTGTGCAAGCAGGGCTGCCGTCCCATGAGAAACCAATCAATTGTATCTGAATTGGCAAATAATCCTATTGCTTTCTGATAAGTAGCCTTGAGTCTTTTATATCAACTAATTGGCTTTGGCTGGTAAATAAAACATTAGAGACTCAGACACAGAGAACACCTATGTGTAGCTGTGGTACTGTATTCCCATAAACAATTGATTGTACATTGTGAGAAAGGGGGTGGCAAACCGGAGGGGTGGTGGAGGAAAGGGCTATCTGTGCCCGCCAGGGATCAAAAGAAGAAAGAGTGGGACTATAAGAACTACAAGTCCCAGAAGCCCGAGCTGAGCAGGAAGCAGGAGTGGGAGGAGAAGTCCTCTCAGAGGGGGAAGGGGGAGGAGGTTGATTGGGAGATGAAGTCAGAGGGAGGGGATGAGGAACACCTGTGGGAGAAGGGAGTGGTGGAACAGATGGATTGGCAAGGGGGGGAAGGGGGAGGGGAAACAGAAGAAATGGATATCTCAGCATTTGCTCAGGGCCATGAGGAGAGGAGAAAGAGGGCTGTGTGTACTGGATAACAAAAGGTATGAATTCTTTAACCCAGTGGGTGGTTGTCAGGAGTTAGTGCTGACAAATGAGGGAGGTGGGTCTCTAGGTGTAGCCAGTATGCAGTGCTAAACCTAGGGGAATTCATACCGTAGGGGAAACTTTGGAACTTTATAGTGAGGCAGTGGGCAAAGAAAGTGTTAACTCTGATACATAAGAAATGATATTAAAAGCTTGAAGTTTAAATTCTCAGTTCTGCTAGCAAGTGAAGGTATGCCAGATGGTTCAGATTATATTGAACTCTAGCGTTTGCCGGGCTGGGTTAAAAAGGTCAGAGAAAGGAATTCCTTTCACCCTTGTGAATAATGAAAGCTAGCTCAACAGCTGTATATTATTAGGCATACTGAATAGTTTTGTAGGCAGGCAGTTTGTTTAGGATTAAATAGAAAAATGCTTAGATAGAAAATACTATTTAGAGAGAGAGAGGCAATAGATTAGTATTTACAAGTTTTTGATATTTAGAATATGTCTTATAAGAAATACTGATTCTGTGTAAATTAATAAGGTTTGTGTCTGTGTAGAATATCTGTTAAATTCTGTATTACTCTTTGTCTGCTGTTTAAGAGGTCAAGCAAGGACTGCATTGAGGAGATCAACATGTGGTTTGACTTAGCCATAGTTCTGGCTGGTTCAATGTATAAGCTGATAGGTGAAGAGGTCAGAACTAGTCAGCTCTCTTCTCCTTGATTAATTATAGCTAAGTGTAGGACTGGCCTCCTGGAAGTAATAACCTGATATGTATGCTATTAAGTAAGATTGACTTTTGACCCCTTTAATGAATGCCAGAGTTTAGTTAGCAGTTAGTACTAGGAATATGAGAAATCAATCATAATAACATGTAAGAGACTGGAGACCAAATGTCTGGCTTAAGGGGCCCCAGGTCAGAGGTCAGTTTAGGATGTCTGGAACCTATGTAACTGATATTTCAAAAGTAATGATTGGTTGAGGCAAGGTAGCCAATCAATTTCTTAACCAATTGGGAGTAAAGGGGGCTAGGCTAGGAGGAGGGCTTAGGACCCTATTTAAGTAGGAGCAGAAGCAGTTTACGTCAGAAGGAGCTCAGAAGAAAGAGAAGGACAGAAGGAACAGACAGAAGAAGGAGAAGACAGCATAAGAAGAGAAGCAGCTGAGACAAAGACACAGAGAGTTGAGAGAAAGAGAAGAGAGCTAGAACTGATGTCTTGCTTTGTTTGCTGGCAAATAAAGAAGATTTTTCTCTCATACTGGTGTGTGCTGTCTGACTCCTGAAGTATCACAAATTCATGCATCCATTCCTGCAACAATTCTTGGTGGCAGCGGTGGGATGCATCCTGCATTAATCCCAGCACCCAACTGACTGGAGAACATTCGCCGGGTATGTATTCTGTATTTTGTATTGTAATTCTAGCTAGAAAATTGTAAATCAGCCCCTCAAACAAATTGAGGAAGGAGAGCCTGATCAACTCTCAGCGAAGGCCCTAGTACCTTCTAATCTAGAGGAGATTAGAAGCGAAAACGCTTGAGCTTATCTGTATCTGAGAAATCTGAAATTGTTGGGTGGGATTTTCTGTACTGAATGAATGTGTGATGCCTGAATGTTAATGAGTGCGGACTTCTTATAGCTGCATTTCCAATTAACGCGAGTTCAATTGGTCAGCAACGGAAGGAAGCGATTGCTGTCTGTCTACCTAGTGTCTCGAGAGTGCAGACCCCTTACTGCACTTTCAAAAATTCCCTCCCTTTTTGTGTGTTGTAACTGTAAGCATTATGGGTGGGACATCATCTAGACAAATTGATACCCCCCTAGATTGTATGCTTAAGAACTTCAAGAAAGGATTTTTAATTAATGACTATGGACAGACTTTAAGCTCAAGTACTCTAAGAACCTTGTGTGAAGTTGAGTGGCCATCTATGGGAGTGGGGTGGCCCCCTAGTGGCAGCTTAGATATTGAAGTAATCCGGAAGGTCTACAGCATAGTTGTAGGAGAACCAGAATATTCTGAACAACTCCCTTATATAGATTCCTGGGACAGCCTTGTGACTGACCCTCCCTCCTGGTTGAAAACTTATATGGGATCCCCAGTAAAATTCATGTTAGGCCGTGTTCAAAGAAAGATTAGAAAATCTAAACTAGAAGAGGGAAAGAGCCCCAGGAAGCCTACCACCCAATCGGTGGCTTCCGCCCCTACCCTGTCCGAGAAACCCATACTCTCTGATGACCCCTCAGATCTTGAGCCACCACCTTATGGCCCATTGTTGGGGTTCCGTGCTACCCCCAGAGATCCACGCCGCCCAGCCCAAGCTTCTCCAGCACAGGCTTCTCCGGATAGTTCTTCCCCTCCTGTGCAAAACCTGCCACACCCTAGGTTGGATTTTTCACCCGGCCTCTACCCTTCTGTGCCAAATCCTCTCCTGTTAACCTCTGAAGACCCGTTTTGGGTTCCACTCCCTGACTCCTCAACTCCTGACAGCCCAGCCTCTCCCTCTAATACCCCTACCCACTCATCAGGGGCCCGGCATCCCTTTCAATGGACTGACTCACCTGTGACCACCTCTCAGTCTATGAGTACCCCTCCCCATCCCTCAGGGGTTCAACACACCTCCACTGAATGGGTTAGACCTGCTGCAATCACCTTTGAGCATGATAGGAGGGTAGCTCCTAGCTCTACCTCAGGTTCCATTCCCACCTCCTCGAGAGTTCTGCCCCTCCGTCAGGTAACTACCACTCGACCGGATCCTAATAATCAGGGTCAGGTTATACAGGCACAGGCCTATCAGTATGTACCCTTCACAACCACCGATCTCCTGAATTGGAAGACGCATTACCCCTCTTATACTGAAAAGCCTCAGGCAGTGGTGGACCTAGTGGCTAGCATTATGGCCACCCATAACCCAACCTGGACTGATTGTCAACAACTTCTCCTGACCCTCTTCACAACTGAGGAGAGGCGGAAGATTTTGCAAAATGCTGAGGCCATCACGCGAGAGCGTGTCCCCGGGGGGACACAGGACCCAGAGGGATGGGTTAGAGCTCGGTTTCCTCGCGCAGCTCCAGATTGGGATCCAAATGATGGGCAGCACTATGAACTGTTGTCTGGCTATTGCCGGGACTTGCTGGAAGGTATGAGGAAAGGCATAAAGAGGCCCATTAATCTGGCAAAGGTCTCTGAAATTCTCCAAGGGGCAACTGAATCCCCTGGGGCCTTTCTAGAGCGACTAATTGAAGCCTACAGAACATACACCCCATTTGACCCTGAAGCCCAAGAAAACCAGAGAATGGTGAATAGTGCATTGGTGGCCCAGAGTATGCCAGATATCCGGAAGAAGTTGCAGCGTCAGGAGGGATTCGCAGGGATGAATACCACCCAGCTAATTGAGATCGCAACCAAGGTTTTCATTAATAGAGATCAGGAGGTGCGCCGAGAGGCTGACCGGAAGATGCAGAAGAAGGCCGACCTTTTAGCGGCAGCCATTACTAATTCCACCCTTAACCGAGGTCGACCTCTAGCTAATGGGAAGCCAAAGTGGGACCCCGGACCACCAGCCAGGCCCCGAGATTCCTTCAATCAATCCCGGCCAAGGGGGGAGAATCCCAGACCAAGATTGGAGAGGGACCAGTGTGCCTATTGTAAGGAAAGAGGGCACTGGAAAGATGAATGCCCCCAGAGGCGCCAGGGACTGAGAAGGGGACCAGGAGATCGAGGAAGCCGAGGCCAAGTTCGAGAGGGAAGATATGAGCCTCCTGAATCTGACATCATCGGGATAGCCGAGATGGCAGAATGGGACGAATAGGACAGACCGGGTTCCTACAAACTGGGCTCCCAGGAACCTATGGTCAAGCTAACTATAGGGAGCCGCTCAATTCCATTCATGATTGATACAGGAGCTGAACATTCTGTTGTGACGGAGCGATTAGCGCCTGTGTCTGGAAAAACTGTCCGAGTGGTGGGAGCCACGGGGGTGCAGAACCGGAGGCCCTTCCTGACAACCCGTAGATGCCAATTAGGCTCACACATAGTCACTCATGAATTCCTGTATATGCCAGACTGTCCAATCCCTTTGTTAGGTCGAGACCTGCTGTCCAAGCTTAGGGCCCAAATTTCTTTTGACTCTGATGGCCAGACTTCAGTCTCCTTTCGGCCCCCGACATCCAGCCCTAAGGGTATATTGAGTTTCTGCTGCCCTCTTGAAGAAGAATGGCGGCTGCATCAGTCACATAGCCAAGTTGACCTACCCCTGGCAGACAGCTTTCAGGTCAGTGGGGTAT
Source organism: Microcaecilia unicolor (assembly GCF_901765095.1). Taxonomy (NCBI): domain Eukaryota; kingdom Metazoa; phylum Chordata; class Amphibia; order Gymnophiona; family Siphonopidae; genus Microcaecilia; species Microcaecilia unicolor. The sequence continues at coordinate 339,194,800 of NC_044032.1, read as the reverse complement.
GGGCAGAAGATAATCCCCCAGGGTTGGCCCGAAATATTCCTCCTGTACATGTAGATTTACTTCCAAGTGCCCGGCCAATCCATCTTCGCCAATACCCAATTCCCAGAAAGGCTCTGGAAGGGATTCAAGCACATTTGAATCGTCTGTTATCCCATGGAATTATTCGTCCTTGTCAGTCTCCATGGAATACGCCATTGTTGCCAGTTCAGAAGCCAGGGACTGAGGACTACCGGCCAGTCCAAGACTTACGAGTGGTTAACAAATCCACTATTTCATTACACCCTGTAGTGCCTAATCCATATGTCCTGCTAGGATTGATACCTTCTGGAGCTACCCATTTCACGACACTAGACCTAAAAGATGCCTTCTTTTGTATTCGGGTGGCCCCAGCCAGTCAATTGCTTTTTGCCTTTCAATGGGAAAACCCAGTAACAGGAAGGAAGCTTCAGTATACATGGACCCGCCTGCCACAGGGGTTCAAGAATTCCCCCACCATTTTTGGGACAGCCCTAGGGCAAGACCTTAAGACTTTTAAATCTGAGCCTTCCAGGCGAGTTTTACTCCAGTATGTAGATGACCTCCTGATTGCAGCAGTGACCCAGGAAGAGTGTTTTGAGGCTACTAGAGAATTGCTGGAGCTACTCTTGGATGCAGGCTATAAGGTCTCACGCTCAAAGGCCCAACTTTGTCAGTCAGAAGTGAAGTATCTGGGCTTTTGTATTTCCCAGGGAAGTCGGAGACTGGATGCTAGTAGGAAGCAAGCAGTTGCTGCAATTCCCCAACCCAAGTCCAGAAGAGAAGTTAGGGAATTCCTGGGAGCAGCTGGATTCTGCAGAATTTGGATTCCAAATTTTGCATTGATGGCGAAACCCCTTTACCAAGCCACAAAGGGGGGTGAAAAGGAACCATTTGAATGGGGACCTACTGCTCAACAATCCTTCATTGCCATAAAGAAAGCCCTACTCCAAGCCCCTGCGTTAGGCCTTCCTGATGTGGAGAAACCTTTCTCATTGTATGTCCACGAGCGACAGGGGGTTGCTCTGGGTGTGCTGACCCAGATGATGGGATCCTGGCAGAGGCCTGTTGCATACCTGTCTAAACAGCTGGATGGAGTGGCTAAAGGATGGCCAGCCTGCATGAGGGCCATTGCAGCAACAGCCTTACTGGTCCAGGAAGCTGATAAGTTGACCTTGGGGCAAGAACTGGTTGTTAAAGTCCCCCATGCAGTTCTCACCCTCATGGAGTATAAGGGCAACCACTGGTTTACAAATAACCGTATGGTTAAGTACCAAGCCAGTTTGTGTGAGAATCCACGGATACACCTGGAAACAGTGGCTACATTCAATCCTGCTACTCTTTTGCCAGCATCTGAGGGACCACCGGATCATGACTGTATCCAAACCATGGATGAAGTGTACTCCAGTCGACCAGATCTTAAAGATGTTCCGTGGAGGGACCCAGATGTAATTTATTTTACAGATGGAAGCAGTTATGTGGAGAACTCCAAGCGACTGGCAGGCTATGCTGTGGTGACAGAGGACAAGGTGATAGAAGCAAGAGCCCTGCCCCAAGGAACTTCAGCCCAGAAAGCAGAACTTGTGGCCCTCATACGAGCTCTGGAGTTAGCAGCAGGACTGGTAACCAACATTTATACTGATTCCAAATATGCCTTCACAACTCTACATGCTCATGGAGCTTTGTATAAGGAAAAGGGACTCATAAATGCTGCAGGCCAACCTGTTAAGTATGGACCTGAAATACTTCAGCTGCTAGAGGCTGTGTGGGCCCCTAAGAAGGTAGCTGTCATTCACTGTAGGGGACACCAAAGAATAGATACTCCAGTGGCCCGAGGGAACCGCCATGCTGATCGGGTGGCCAAAGAAGCTGCTCGAGGACCCCCAGCAAGTACTGTGACTCCCCTGTTCCAAATCCGATTGCAAGAATGGACACCTATGTATACCCAAATGGAAGAGAAATGGGCTCAAGAAGAAGGTGCAGTAAGGAGACCTGATGGCTGGTTACATCTCCCTGATACCAGAGTTCTGGTGCCACGCCACCTAGCTTGGCCTGTAGTGTCTCAAGCTCATGACCTATCACACTTAGGGAAAACAGCACTAGCCCGCCTACTCAATCGAGTAGTGGTGCTGGAAGGATTGGATAGTCTGGTTGCCACTGCCTCTGCCCGATGTACTCTCTGTGCCCAGAATAATGCCCGTCAGGGACCCCGTATTCCACCAGGAGTTCAGTCTAGAGGACTAACACCCTTTGAGTCCCTAGTTATAGACTTCACAGAAATGCCCAGGAGTGGTAGGTTCCGATATCTCTTAGTCATGGTCTGTACCTTTTCTGGGTGGGTGGAAGCATATCCTACAGTCACTGAGAAAGCCACAGAAGTAGCTCGAGCCCTCCTTAGGGATGTCATCCCCAGGTATGGACTGCCCCTTGCCATAGGTTCAGATAATGGTCCCGCCTTTGTTGAAGCTACACTTCAGGCCCTGTCCCGCGCATTGCGCATTACCTGGAAATTGCATTGTGCCTATCGTCCCCAGAGTTCAGGGCAGGTTGAGCGGGCAAACAGAACCTTGAAAAATAGCCTAGCAAAGATTTGTCAGGAAACCCAATTGAAATGGCCACAGGCATTGCCACTAGCCCTCTTTCGCCTTCGATGCACCCCAACTAAAGGAACAGCCCTCTCTCCCTTTGAAATTGTGTATGGGAAGCCCCCAGCCATTTTACAGGGAATTAAGGGAGACATAGGGATTTTAGGGTCTGCCCAGGTGCAGGAGCAGGTAGCCCTCCTGGGTAAGATAATTTCTGAGCTTCAGTCTTATGTGAGAGAAATAAACCCTGTCCCCTTCCAGGCTCAGGTACATTCCTTCCTGCCAGGGGATAGAGTTTGGGTGAAAGATTGGAAGCTCCAGCCTTTGGGGCCCCGGTGGAAAGGACCTTTTACTGTTTTGCTTTCTACCCCTGCAGCTGTGAAGGTCGCAGGGATTACTCCATGGGTCCATTGGTCTCGAATTAAGTCTGCCTACCAGACTGAGCCCAGCACGGATCAGACGGAGCCTAGACAGTGGAGAGCAGAAAGTGATCCAGCGGAGCCATTGAAGTTGCGCCTGACCCGAACCAAAGAATCTACTAGCTGAAAAGAAGGGTCAACTGCATACTGCAGGAGCGGCTGAACTTCGGCTTCACACTGAGACTCTTCCTTGCCCTGATTCTGGCTTTCTTGGAATTTGAAAGCTTGATCCTTATCAGTTGAGGGTCTATCCCAACTGGTATAAGAACTCAAAGACTGAGAACACTATATGAGAATAATCTGTGATTAGCACAGACTGTTGAAATATTATTGCTTAATTAGTTTGCTGTATTTGTTTTAGATTAGGAAGAAAGAAAATGTTAGTAGTTTGGATGCTTTTGTTGTTTTCTACTCCTTGCCTCCTTGTTCCTAATACCCCAACTCGCTCCAACCTTTGGTTACACTCTGTCCAGGAACTAATTAGCCAGGCAAAGATTATTTCCCCTTGTATTGTGTGTTCCCGATTTTCTCCTTATACCACAGATGTCCCAGCTGTACCTGTCCCTGTGCAACTCCCAGCTCTTATACCTCCCTATTTTTCGAGTTCAGGCCCTTGGAGCCAGGATTATACTTGGTGGTCCTTTTATAATGCTACTTCCCCCTCTGAATCTTCTCTAAGGCCAGTTTTTACGTCTCCCTATCCAGCCTCTGGAGTGTTTTGTTTAACAAGAAGCATCTCAACTGTTCTTCCCATTCCCTGTAACTATACTAATGTTCTCCCAGAAAAAGGAGAATCTGTGTGGGTAGTTTCTCCAGGTACTCCTATGTGCCCTGCTACCATACCTGTAGATTATGACCCAGGTGATTATCTGGCTCCTAAGCGTACCACTGAGAAGACTATAGTGTCCAAGCTTATTTTCTACTTTCATAAGTCCCCGGGGTATGAAGAGTTACTAACAAATGAGCAGCCTGTCACAATTGGGGATTGGCGCCTATGGTGTGCAAAGTCTCCATTTCGTCTTCGTTCCCCCTGGGATAGGGGCTCGCATTATGGGCACCCTAAGTACCCTGTCCAGCCTGAGCCAACATTTATTGGGAACTTTCCTCACCCTCTCCTTGGTCATTACTGGCTCTGTGATAATGTCCTCCACATGATTCTTCCCCCTACATATGATTTTTGTGTATTGGTAACCTTGAATTATTTCCCTAAAGTTATTCCTCTCAAGCCACTATCCCCGCACCGCTCTAAGCGAGAGGCTTTGTCCTTACCTTCCTCCGTTGCCACAGAGGATGAGGCGATTGAATTAGCCCTCCAGTATATCAATTCTACTTATCCTCTGACTAAAAAGAGACTTGTAGCCCTTTCTGCCACAGCCTGGATTCCAATTGGAGGCCCGGTAGCGGGTATTACTGAACTAGGTATGGCTACCCGGAGACTTCAATCCCTACTCCATGTTTTAGTTCATGAGCTGAATGTGGTAGTCAATGCATTGCAGGATCAAATTAATGAATTAAGTATAGTTTCTAGGTATAATCGTATGGGTCTTGACTATCTCTTTGCAGCCCAGGGTGGTCTCTGCACAGTGCTAAATTCTTCAGAGTGCTGTACTATTGTCATAAATAGGACGCATGTAGTTAGGCATGCCATGGATAAAGTCCTACAGTTGGCTAGCCTTAATGTGGAGGATTACCGAGGAGGATTAGACCTTACCTCCTGGTGGTGGTCATTGACCTCCTGGATACGTCCCTTGTTCATTTCCCTAATAGTCTTAGTTTTAGCAGGGTTGTTGTTTTGTTTCCTGGCCTCATGTGCTTCGGCAGTATGCCGTCGAACCTTAACAAGTAGGGTAATGGTGATTCACAAGTCTATTCCTAATTAGGATCACTATAATCTCCAGAGTTTGAGTTGTGAGACTTATCTCTGCATAAGCTGATTTTAGTCTCAAAGGGGGGAATGAGGCAGTGGGCAAAGAAAGTGTTAACTCTGATACATAAGAAATGATATTAAAAGCTTGAAGTTTAAATTCTCAGTTCTGCTAGCAAGTGAAGGTATGCCAGATGGTTCAGATTATATTGAACTCTAGCGTTTGCCGGGCTGGGTTAAAAAGGTCAGAGAAAGGAATTCCTTTCACCCTTGTGAATAATGAAAGCTAGCTCAACAGCTGTATATTATTAGGCATACTGAATAGTTTTGTAGGCAGGCAGTTTGTTTAGGATTAAATAGAAAAATGCTTAGATAGAAAATACTATTTAGAGAGAGAGAGGCAATAGATTAGTATTTACAAGTTTTTGATATTTAGAATATGTCTTATAAGAAATACTGATTCTGTGTAAATTAATAAGGTTTGTGTCTGTGTAGAATATCTGTTAAATTCTGTATTACTCTTTGTCTGCTGTTTAAGAGGTCAAGCAAGGACTGCATTGAGGAGATCAACATGTGGTTTGACTTAGCCATAGTTCTGGCTGGTTCAATGTATAAGCTGATAGGTGAAGAGGTCAGAACTAGTCAGCTCTCTTCTCCTTGATTAATTATAGCTAAGTGTAGGACTGGCCTCCTGGAAGTAATAACCTGATATGTATGCTATTAAGTAAGATTGACTTTTGACCCCTTTAATGAATGCCAGAGTTTAGTTAGCAGTTAGTACTAGGAATATGAGAAATCAATCATAATAACATGTAAGAGACTGGAGACCAAATGTCTGGCTTAAGGGGCCCCAGGTCAGAGGTCAGTTTAGGATGTCTGGAACCTATGTAACTGATATTTCAAAAGTAATGATTGGTTGAGGCAAGGTAGCCAATCAATTTCTTAACCAATTGGGAGTAAAGGGGGCTAGGCTAGGAGGAGGGCTTAGGACCCTATTTAAGTAGGAGCAGAAGCAGTTTACGTCAGAAGGAGCTCAGAAGAAAGAGAAGGACAGAAGGAACAGACAGAAGAAGGAGAAGACAGCATAAGAAGAGAAGCAGCTGAGACAAAGACACAGAGAGTTGAGAGAAAGAGAAGAGAGCTAGAACTGATGTCTTGCTTTGTTTGCTGGCAAATAAAGAAGATTTTTCTCTCATACTGGTGTGTGCTGTCTGACTCCTGAAGTATCACAAATTCATGCATCCATTCCTGCAACAATAGTGGTGCTTGAGAAAAGCTGAACTGTGTGATAAGAATTTGATTCTGAATAGAGACTCTAAAGAAAGGGGCCTGTGCCAGGAACAGGTCCCAGTCCAGAGGCCTGGTCGGGGACTTAATAGACGGACTGGAAAGAACCTAGGCGGCTAGTCTATGAGGAGGGGGACTCCACCAGGAAACAGATACATGCCAGTAGCCGGTAGGGGTTGAACTAGGGGGTGGGCTACTGGCTGGAGAGAACAAAACTGTGTAAGCCTGAGGGAGGTTTGCATAACTTGCAAGGATTGCAGACAGCACGGAGAGGTGCGGCTGGATGGTAGACAGCACGGAGAGGTGCAACTGGAGAGCAGACAGCCCGGAGAGGAGCAGGAGTCTGACAGTGGTGCGGCTGGAGTACAGACAGCACGGAGAGGTGCGGCTGGATTGTAGACAGCACGGAGAGGTGCAACTAGAGCGCAGACGGCCCGGAGAGGAGCAGGAGTCTGACATTTGGTGGCAGTGGTGGGATCGGTCGAGCCCGAGTTCCAGTAAGCCGAGGAGGAGGACGGAGGATCGAGACGGACCAGAAAGCTGGGGAGCTTGAACCCGAAGGCGAACAAACCTCCTGCTTCCGGTGAGCATAGTGGGAGCAGGGGGGGATTGGAGGGCGGAGTGGAAGTGTTGTGAAAGTCCACACTTGGGTTTTGTTTTCTCTTGTGTTTTCTTATAGGAAGAAGATCAAAGTTATCGGGATGGATCCGAAAGAGATGTTTGCCTTTATGACTCACCAATTTCAAAAGCAACAAGAGATGGCACATAAACTTATGGAGGAGTCGTTGGCAGCTTCCCGAGCACAGCAGCAGCCACTTTTGGACCTATTTCAGGAATTTCTGCGGACTGGAGGACGAATGTCCGGACCTAACGAAAGTGGGACAACCGTGCGGGGCGAAGGGGCTGCTGGACTGGTAGGACCTGTGGGGGTGAACTGGTTATCTTGGGGAAAATTAACTGAAGCAGATAATATCGAAGATTATCTGGGGGCCTTTGAGAGGGTGGCGGTGACAGCAGGATGGCCTCAGGAGCAATGGACCCTAAGACTAGCTCCTGCGCTGGCTGGGGAAGCTTTAGCGGCTTTTCGGGCCCTACCTACGGGCCAAATAACAGACTACCCAAGGCTGAAAGCCGCTATTTTGGATAGGTTTGGGCTAAGCAAGCATACGTACCGAAGGAGGTTTCGGGAGTTCAGGTGGGGGGAGAGAGAGACACCTAGGGTACTTGCTCAGAAACTAAGTGATTTGGCAGGAAAATGGTTAGAGCCTGAAAGACGGTCCATGCAACAGGTAATGGAAGACCTGGTGCTGGAACAGTTCTTGGAGTCCTTACCTAGAGGGCTTCAGGTTGACTTGATTAAGCGGGGCTGCAGTACCCTCGAGGAGGCAATCCAGAGCATGGATTGTTTCCTAGAGTCGCAGCATTGTGCCCACAGGGGAACCCCGCCGGGAGGGGGATTGGGAGGTCCAAAAGGGCAGCAGGTTCCCGAAGGTAGGGGCATGAGAGTGTGGGAGGGGAGAAAAGGGGAAGAAAGAATGTGTTATCGTTGTGGGCGGAAGGGCCATGTGAGGAGAGACTGTGTGGTGAAGTTACAATTGGTGGCCGGAGGGGGAAAGGGGGGCAGGGAGGAGTTCTGCCAACGGGTAGAAGTGATGGGGGTGGGGGTGGAAGGGCTGTTGGATTCTGGAGCAGACCAAACTATGCTAGCCCAGTCCTTGTGGGAGAGGATCAGGGAAAAGGGGGTTGGGGGAGGGGGGAAGAAAGGGCGAGAGGTCACCATACAGTGTGTACATGGGACTTCCAGTAGGTACCCGTTGCGGCAGGTGAGGATCGTAGGACCTTTGGGGGCTCATTGGGTCTGGGTGGCGGTACTACCTAGGTTGCCTCAGGCCCTTATCTTAGGAAGGGATTGGCCCCCATTTTCGCAATATTTGAAAGAGAGAGAGGGGTTAGTGGTTACCCGGTCCCAACGGGGTGCGGAGGGGACGGAGCAGGAGCAGGCTTTGGCCCAGATATTTCCGTTTCAGATGGAGATATTGGGGAACCCGGGGAAAACCAGGGATTCGGGGGGGCATAGGAAGGCGGGGCAGCGTCAGCGGGCTCAGTCTATGAAAGACTTGGAGCAGACGGCGGATTTCCCTGAGGAGGCAGGGGAGGTGCAGGAACAATTCCCCTCTTTTAAGAGGGAACAGCAAGCCGACCCTACTCTGCAATATGCTTGGACGCGGGCAAGGGAGGGGGACAGGGAGGTGCAGGGACCTGGGTTTGTGATAGAGCAGGGCCTTCTGTTTCGGACACCTGCAGGAAACGGAGGAGAGGGGGGACGGAGCCAGTTAGTGGTGCCGAGGGGATTTAGGAATCTACTGTTACGGGTAGCTCATGATCATCCCCTGGGGGGACATAAAGGAGCTCAGAATACGGTTTCCCAATTGTTACGGCGCTTTTATTGGCCCGGGATATATAAAGAGGTGGAAAAGTATTGTGAGTCTTGCCCTTTATGTCAGAAGGTGGCCGAACAGGGTCCAGGGAGAGTCCCTTTACATCCTTTGCCCCGCATAGGGACTCCCCTAGGCAGGATTGCGATGGACATAATTGGTCCTCTTCCAAAATCGACTCGGGGGTTCTCCTATATCTTAGTAATCATGGATATGGCCACCAGGTTTCCTTGGGCCATTCCGTTACGAAGCATTTCGGCTAAAGTTATTGCTGCGGAACTTATTCACATTTTCTGTGAAGTAGGATTCCCTCGGGAGGTGCTGACTGACCGGGGGTCTAACTTTAGATCACGGGTTCTAGCACAGGTATGGGAGGCCTTCGGGATTGTTCACATTTGTACGGCTGCATATCACCCGCAGACCAATGGCCTGGTAGAACGTTTTAATAAGACCCTGAAGACTTTGCTTAGGAAGGGAGTGGGCTCTTGCACGGAGAAATGGGATCAATTGCTGCCCTTTGTCCTGTATGTCACGAGGGAGTGTGTGCAGGCCACCCTAGGGGTGTCGCCCTTCGAGTTGTTCTTTGGGCGGGCACCAAGGGGGGTCTTAGATATAGTGAGAGAAAGATGGGTACCCCCGGAAGCCGAGGATAACACTGTAATATCTTATCTGCATGATTTAAAGGGGCGCTTGAGGCGGTTGGGGGTTTACTCTAGGGGCCGATAGCAGGCGGCTCAGCAGTATCAGAAGGCCGCCTATGATAAAAAGACCCGAGTCCGGGAGGTGGCGATAGGGGCTAAAGTGCTGATCATGGTCTCAGATAGTCCTCATAAATTTAGTGGGAACTGGAGGGGTCCGATGATAGTTACGAAGCGGTTGGGCCCAGTCACGTATGAAGTGAGGAATGAACGGGGGAAGAGGCAGACTTATCATATAAATTTGATCAAACCTTGGCAGGCCCGGGAGGTGTGTTGGGCGACTGCAGAGGATTTAACGGAGGAGGATCTCGGTCCTCAGATATCGGAGATGGATTCTAAAGGGGGGTTGCAGGTGGGAGAGGATTTAGAGGGACCCCAAAAAGATCAGATAAGGGCTCTTTTGGGAGAATTTAAGGATGTGCTGACTCCTTGCCCCGGGGCAACGAGATTGATTACGCACGATATTGTAACGGGGGAGGGAAAGGTAGTAAGGCAAAGACCGTATAGGTTATCACCCATGAAGCAGCAAGAGGTGAATCGGCAGGTTAAGGAAATGTTGGAATATGGGGTGATTGAGGAATCACACAGCCCCTGGGCCAGCCCGGTAGTGCTGGTGCCCAAGACCGATGGAACCTGGCGGTTTTGCATTGATTTTCGGCAAGTTAATGCTCTATCGGACCCGGATGCTTATCCCATGCCGAGGATAGAGGAACTACTAGACCGACTAGGGTCAGCCCGGTTTCTGTCAACGCTGGACTTAACAAAAGGCTATTGGCAGATTCCGCTCTCTACTGCAGCTAAGCCCAAGACAGCCTTTTGTACTCCTCTTGGCCTGTTTCAGTTCAAGCGGATGCCATTTGGCTTGAATTCAGCGGCGGCCTCTTGCCAACGCCTGTTAGATCAGGTGTTGAGGCCTCATCAGGCATATGCCGCCGCGTATCTAGATGACGTCATCATACATAGCCAAGACTGGGGGTCTCATCTTCTACAGGTGGGGAAGGTATTAAAGGCTTTTCGGCAAGCTGGGCTTACACTGAATCCCCAAAAATGTTATTTTGCACAGAGGGAGGTGAAATATTTGGGTTACAAAGTAGGAAATGGCCAGATAAAACCATTACAGGGTAAAGTCGAGAGTATCCAACTGTTTCCCCGCCCGGAGACCAAGAAATTGATGAGGGGTTTTTGGGGGCTAGTGGGATACTATCGGAGATTCATTCCTCACTTTGCTACATTGGCCGCTCCTTTGACCGAGATGTTAAAGAAGGATAGGCCCAACCGGTTAAGGTGGGGGGAGGTGGAGCAGGGAGCGTTTGTGGCCCTACGGCAAGCCTTGTGTGAGGAACCTGTACTTAGGGCCGTAGATTTTGATAGAGAATTTATTCTACACACGGACGCTTCGGGCACTGGGTTGGGGGCAGTGCTGTCACAGGTTTTTGAGGGGGAGGAACACCCAGTATTGTATTTGAGCCGAAAGTTGCTCCCTCATGAAACGAGGTATGCCACTATTGAAAGGGAATGTCTAGCCGTGAAATGGGCCATACAAAAATGTCAGTTCTATCTGGAGGGACGGACATTCAAATTGTTTACAGATCATGCCCCTTTAAAGTGGTTGTCCCGGATGAAAGATAGCAATGCCAGATTGATGAGGTGGTATCTGGCATTGCAACCCTTTCAATATCACATTGAGCATAAAGCGGGGAAGTTGTTGCCTCATGTAGATGTCTTGAGTCGGGTTGCTAGCCCGGGGAACGAGGGAAGGTTGGAAAAATGGGCTAGCAATCGCTTAAAGAGGGGGGTATGTGAGAAAGGGGGTGGCAAACCGGAGGGGTGGTGGAGGAAAGGGCTATCTGTGCCCGCCAGGGATCAAAAGAAGAAAGAGTGGGACTATAAGAACTACAAGTCCCAGAAGCCCGAGCTGAGCAGGAAGCAGGAGTGGGAGGAGAAGTCCTCTTAGAGGGGGAAGGGGGAGGAGGTTGATTGGGAGATGAAGTCAGAGGGAGGGGATGAGGAACACCTGTGGGAGAAGGGAGTGGTGGAACAGATGGATTGGCAAGGGGGGGAAGGGGGAGGGGAAACAGAAGAAATGGATATCTCAGCATTTGCTCAGGGCCATGAGGAGAGGAGAAAGAGGGCTGTGTGTACTGGATAACAAAAGGTATGAATTCTTTAACCCAGTGGGTGGTTGTCAGGAGTTAGTGCTGACAAATGAGGGAGGTGGGTCTCTAGGTGTAGCCAGTATGCAGTGCTAAACCTAGGGGAATTCATACCGTAGGGGAAACTTTGGAACTTTATAGTGGTGCTTGAGAAAAGCTGAACTGTGTGATAAGAATTTGATTCTGAATAGAGACTCTAAAGAAAGGGGCCTGTGCCAGGAACAGGTCCCAGTCCAGAGGCCTGGTCGGGGACTTAATAGCCGGACTGGAAAGAACCTAGGCGGCTAGTCTATGAGGAGGGGGACTCCACCAGGAAACAGATACATGCCAGTAGCCGGTAGGGGTTGAACTAGGGGGTGGGCTACTGGCTGGAGAGAACAAAACTGTGTAAGCCTGAGGGAGGTTTGCATAACTTGCAAGGATTGCAGACAGCACGGAGAGGTGCGGCTGGATGGTAGACAGCACGGAGAGGTGCAACTGGAGAGCAGACAGCCCGGAGAGGAGCAGGAGTCTGACAGTGGTGCGGCTGGAGTACAGACAGCACGGAGAGGTGCGGCTGGATTGTAGACAGCACGGAGAGGTGCAACTAGAGCGCAGACGGCCCGGAGAGGAGCAGGAGTCTGACAACATGTTGCTTGTATATTCTTTGGAGTCTCAATATAGAAGTAATTTTGTGTAGCAATGTTCTGTATTCCCATTGAGATATCACTGATCTGCTAATTGTACAAATACTTGATAAGAAATAAGGTATCTAATAAAGAGCAAACTGCTGCAGCCTTGGGTGATTTGTTTCTTCCTAGGTATTGGTGGGTGGACCACTATATTGGAAGGGATAAATACACCCTAAAAATACAGTAGTGCACTGGTCCCCCTCACATGCCAGGACACCAACCGGGCACCCTAGGGGGCACTGCAGTGGACTTCAGAAAATGGTCCCAGGTACATAGCTCCCTTACCTTGTGTGCTGAGCCCCCCCCCCACACACCCCCCCACACACAACTGTACACCACTACCATAGCCCTTATGGGTGAAGGGGGGCACCTAGATGTGGGTACAGTGGGTTTCTGATGGGTTTTGGAGGGTCACATTTACCACCACAAGTGTAACAGGTGGGGGGGGGGGGGGGGGGGCTGGGTCCGCCTGCCTGAAGTGCATTGCACCCACTAAAACTGTTCCAGGGACCTGCATACTGCTGTCATGGAGCTGGGTATGATATTTGAGGCTGGCAAAAAATATTTTTAAAATTTTTTTTAATCGAATCCTTTGAGAATGAAAAATTGATACAGCAAATGAAGTTCTACAGGAGTAGGAAATGGTTAAGATTTTGAAAATGATAATAGACCAGAAACATTTGAACAAAATGAATATTATTACAGATGATTAATATCGAGATTGTTGTTTTCCCAGAGTTCCGGGTATGACTCCTAAAGTTTTTTCCTCTGAAATGATTCCTCTTAGTATATTAATTCAAAAGGAGTGAAGCCTGTGAAACTGGGATTACCTTAATCAGTGGGAATTGGATTAGAGATTCAAGTGTTTGTATTGTTAAATAATTTCTGGTTTTAAAAGAGAAAAAAATGAAATCAGGTGTATTATTTCCACTAATATTGGACAGCTAGTAAAAAAGGCCCGTTTCCGAAACCAATGAAACGGGCGCTAGCATGTGGGTTTTTTTGTGTGTGTGTGTATGTGTCACAGAGTTATTTTGTGTGTGTGTGTGAGGGTGTGGTGTGTGTGCAGGTTGTTGATGTGTGTCTTTTTTGCTTGGGGGTTGGGGGATGTGCTGTGCTGTGCTGTGCTGGCAAAGTGGGTTGGATTGGTGTGTGGCTTTGAGGGTGTGTTTCTGTTGTATTGTGTGTGTGTGGTTTTGTCTGTCAAGGAGGTTTGTGGACGGGGGTCTTTCTGTTGGTGAAATGTAAATGTGGTTGTAGGGGGGTCAGCCTTTGTTGAGTGTTGTTTTTTTTTTTTGTGTTGTGCTGAGGCAGCAGTGTTGTTTTAGATGGGCGGAAGGTAGAGGAGCACATTCTTTGTCTGTCGGTATTTTTTGGCCATTTCAGGGCTGCTGTAGGGGAAGAAGAGAAATGTGCTGTTGGAAGCAGCGCCATCTTTTTCCATTGAGCTGGGGTTTCTGGGCATTCTGGAGGTGGGTGACGGCTTACCTGAGGACGGGGATGGTTGTTTTAAGTTGGTGGAAGGGAGAAGAGCACGGTCTCGGGCCATCGGGGGTGATCCGGTATATTTGGTCCATTTCAGGCCGGCTGCAGGGGAATGCTGGAACATTTATGCGCTGCAGGAATTAGCGCCGTCTTTTTCTGGGTGCTCGGGGAATCCCCGAGGTGGGAGACAGCTTGCCTGAGGCTGGGGATGGTTGGGCACGTCCTTGGCCGCTTCGGCAAAAGGGGAAGAGGAAGGGGGTGTGGAGTTTCCTGCAGCCGCCTGAGAAATCATGTATTCTTTGTTTGTTTTGTATTATTAGTTTGCATTTCTGTTGAAGAAAGAGTGGATGCCTTTCGAATGATGGAGGTGGTGCGTCGGTGTGCGGTTGTTTTGTTAGTTTGGCAGCCAGTCTCCAGCGATTCCTAGGCAGGGAAGGAGTACTCCTCCCCCTTCCTTGGTCGCTGTTTGCTGCTGGCTGGGTCGCGGGTAATCCTTCCAGCTGGGCCGCAGCTTGTCCTGTTCGCCCACGTCCCAGATGGTGACGGGCACGTTGTTTTCCGGCTCCTCTGACTCCATGTCAAGTGATCCCAAATATAGTCTGTGCTATAGGCCCTCTGGCACTCTTCAGTACTGGCATTAGGCATTTAAAAATTTCTCCCCCCCCCCCCCCCCCCCGGTCTATTTTTGCACATACCCACAGCAGGAATATTCTTCTCTCGTTCCAGCGGTGGTTCTGTGCTCTCCGTGCTGCACAGATAATGAGCCATTCTGCTGGGGAATGCTCCTCCCTTATTGTCACATAGTTTCCTCTGATTGGTCCGTCTTACGTTGCCTAGTGTTGCCTGGGAACGGTGTTGTGATGGTCCTTTGTGTTTCAGAATGTTGAGGGTGTTTTTTCTGATTGGTCCGTCATGCGAGGGCGAGGCAGAGAGACATGGTCAGTGTTCTGGCTTCACCACCATGAATCCATGAACCCTTCAGTGAGTGACTGAGTGACTTCAGAACGTTGTCTTCAGAACGTTGAGGGTGAGTTTTATTATAGTAGATATGTATGTTTCCAATGAAATTAATTGACTATACACCGTCTTGGGTTTAAAGAAGCCAACCAGACGATCAATGTGGAATAATGATTCAGATAAATAATGACTGGGGATAATCAGGTTAATACCACGTTTTCTTTGTTTACTGTTGTTTAATTGATCTCCTTGTCCTGTTTCACTCTCCCTATTTATTTTGTGGTCTAAGAAAAAGAAAGATTGTATATAATCCATTTATCTAGTTGAGATTGTTTTCCTCTAATATTGTATTAATGTACAGTCATCTCTGTATTACTGTTTGCAAGTAACCCTTGTAAAATGAAAACACTATATTAATAAATCCCACCTTGAACGTTCTGAAGCTCACTCCAAGGCAGAGAAGCTCATTCCAAGGCAGAGAAGCACAAAAATCCTGTAGTCTTCATAGGCTAGGACCAGTCACCCTCACTCATAGACCCGCCCTCAGCCATGCCCCATCTATATTAATAAATCCCACCTTGAACGTTCTGAAGCTCATTCCAAGGCAGAGAAGCTCACTCCAAGGCAGAGAAGCACAAAAATCCTGTAGTCTTCATAGGCTAGGACCAGTCACCCTCACTCACAGACCCGCCCTCAGCCACGCCCCATCTGTACATAAAACGCTACCTCAACATTCTGAAGACAACCTGCTGAAGCCATCTGCAAAATCCCTAAACAGTTCGTAAGTTAATGGTGGTGAAGCCATCCAACTGACCATGTCTCTGCCCCGCCCTCGAGGGCAGAACACAGAGAGTAAAGGGATCCATAAAGGCACCCCTACCAACTGGCAACCCCCTCCAACAAACAACGACCCAGGCAGGGGGAGTGTTTCCATACTCCTCCCCCTGCCTAGGAATCGCTACAGACTGCTGGCAAACTCCCCAACCACACGACCACAAAAGCCACCCGCAACCCCCCCCCCCCCCCCACACAAACACACACATAAACAAACACACACAAAACACACACACACACAAACGCACACACACAAACACACACAAAACACACACACACACAAACGCACACACACACGCAAACACACACACAACGCACACACACACACACACACATACACACAGAAACACACACACACAGAAACACACAAACACACACACACACAAACAGCCTCGACAGTGCACCTCTAAGTGCCCCCCCGCCGCATCGCCACAACAACCCGTGCAACGGGGCATCAGAAAGCCCCTACCCCCTTCCCTCCTCGCCACATCACCCAACCCCTCACCTGCCGCATCACCAAGCTCCCCCCCCCCATCGACCGCCTCGCCACCCGCGACCGCTAATACAAACTCTGCCCGGCGGCTCTTGCTGCTTCTATTCAGCAGCAGCAGCCTGTACATAAAGAAAACAAACAAACAAAAAAACAACCTCCTAAAACGCACCTCCGTGGAGAACCATCTCACATTGGCTGACGTCTCTGCAGCCGCTCCTCCTCTCCCCTCAACGTCAGTGCCCCTGCCGGAAGACCCCGGAGAAACGCCGAGACGTCAGAGGGGAGAGGAGGAGCGCATGCTGAGACTTCAGCCAATGTGAGATGCTTCTCAACGGAGGTGCGTTTTAGGTGGATTTTTTTTTTTGGTTTTCTTTATGTACGGGCTGCTGCTGCTGAATAGCAGAAGCAGCAGCTGCCGGACACAGTTTGTATTAGCGGTTGCGGGTGGCGAGGGGGTTGATGAGGGGGGAGGGGCTTGGTGATATGCCACGGTGGGGGGGGTCGGGTGATGCGCGAAGGGGGGGACAAGGGACTTTCTTTGGGTGCTGCGCCGGCTGGGGGGGAAGGGGGGGACTCGCTGGACATGGGTGGCTGGAAGGAAGCAGGGGGAGGGGAGGGTCGCTGCACATGGGTGGCTGCAGGGGGGGCAGGGAACAGGGAGATAGGGATGGGGCTCCACACACCACATGGGTGCCTGCAAGGGGGACAGGGGATACAGGACGGACACTGCAGGGCGGGCAGGGGGACAGAAGGGTTGGTGGTCATCAGGGGGGACAGGTGGGTCGATGGACATGGCTGGCCACAGGGGAGGAACAGGGAAAAAGGAGAGGAGTGTCCTCAGACATGGGTGGCTGCACAGTAGAGGAGGGTCGCTGGACATGTGTAGCTGCAGGGGGGGCAGGGGGACAGAAGGGTCGCTGGACATGGCTGGCTGCAGGGGGGACAGGGGAGAGAGGAGGGACGCTGCACATGCGTGCTGCAGGGGGACAGGAGGGATGCTGAGGGGGGGGGGGGCCTGAGACCACATGGGTGGCTGCAGCGGGAGCAGGGGAGACAGGAAGGATGCAGCAGGGGGAGAGGAGGGTTGATGGGCATGGGTGGCTGCAGGGGGATGCTGGACATGGGTGGCTGCAGAGGGAACACGGGGAGAGGAGGGTCGCTGCACATGCCTGGCTGCAAGGGGGCAGGGGAAAGGGAGGGGGTGAGGGGGTTCCTCACACCACACACGCAGTCGCTCATTCTCTGTCTGCCACATACACTGTCACTCACACACTCACTGTCTTTGTCCCTCTCTCTCACACAGTGTCACACAGAAACACAAACACTGTCTCTCACACACTCTCTCTCTCGCACAAACACATACACTCTGTCTCTCTCTCTCTCTCTCTCTCTCGCATTCTCTCTCTGACACACACGCTCCATCTCTCACACACGCTCTTTCTGAAACATACACTCCAAGGAAATCCTTGCTAGCACCTGTTTCATTTCTAACAGAAACGGGCCTTTTTTACTAGTCTGTACATAAAACGCTACCTCAACATTCTGAAGACAACCTGCTGAAGCCATCTGCAAAATCCCTAAACAGTTCATGGGTTCATGGTGGTGAAGCCATCCAACTCACCATGTCTCTCTGCCCCGCCCTCGAAGGCGGAACACAGAGAGTAAAGGGATCCATAAAGGCACCCCTACCAACTGGCAACCCCCTCCATCAAACAACGATCCAGGCAGGGGGAGTGTTTCCGTACTCCTCCCTCTGCCTAGGAATTGCTACAGACTGCTGGCAAACTCCCCAACCACACGACCACAAAAGCAACCCGCAAACCCCCCCACACACACACAAACACACAAACATACACACACAGAAACACACACACACACACAAACATACACACACAGAAACACAGACACAAACACACACACATACACAAACACACACAAACGGAAACACACACACACAAACGCTAACACACACACACATACATACAAACACACACACAAACAAACACACACACAGAAACACATACACACACAAACAAACACACACACGCAAACACACAAACATACACACTGTATAATTATGGTACAGCCAGAGACCCCCCCACTGGAATGGTGGCGGGCCCAGTCATAGAGCTCAGGCCATTACAGACCTTGGCTGAGTCAGAAATCTGATGGCTGACATAACTGGGAGCTTACTGGAAAAGTATGGCCTAGTTTGTAGCCCAGATTGAGGCCTAAAAGTTAAGTCAATAGATATGGAAACAAAATGGAGGATTTCAACACAAAATGGAAGCCCATATCTGTTACAAAGTGGAATTTTCTCTAATGTAAGTTAGAAAAACAAGTTGAGAAATAAGTGAGTCATAGCAGGTGCAAAGAAAATAGGGAACTAGCTGTTCCAGAGAGGAGGGAGACTTCCTGTGAGCAGGATTGTGGTCAGCTGGTCAGCTGGTGTGAAAAAGGAAAGGCGTAGCAAGATAGAAGCTACTCATTAGCATGAGCCAATCAGTGACAACCATGACATTAGCATAGATCCAATCAGGTATATCTACTGTCATATTATCCATATCCTGAGGGCACCTATAAAAATCAGGGTATTTCCTGGTTTGAGTTAGAGAGAATAGGGTTGCCACTCTCTCTCCAAGGGAAACCAATGTGTCCAGCAGAATTGACAAATTACCTAATTGCTTTCCCTTGTAAAACCTCTAATTGATAAAAGAAATTATAAAAGATTAGCAAATAATTAACACCTGTTTGCAGCTTATCATATTCCTATAATTAATTGTACATGCCTGTTGTCCATCACTGATTTGACTTGTACCTTGGCAAATAAACTCCTCATTCCAAATGATGATTTGTGGGCTTCACTTAATGATCAAAGGCTGTAAGTATAAATGCATTGTATAACTTGTAATCTAAATCCAGTTTGTCATAAGGCTGGTATCTTTTCCTTAGATCTAACATCTCCCTTAGAGGCAATAACTCCTTGATTACCCCAGTACTAGTGTTATTTAGAGATGGAGTCAGATTAAGGTCACTCTAGCCTTCTTGGGGGGGGGCTTGGGACCCCTTAATTCTCAACATTGGTGACCCCTGGCGTTCGATTTAAACACGCTACCAGAATTTTTGTCAATGTGGGGTTACTTATAGTTCTTGACTAAAATTCTGTTGTTTTATCTTCCAATTGATTGCTGTCCCTCATAAAGATCCAGAATTTCCTCCCCGGTGTTTCATACCCCTTATTACAGCATTCTCCTTTCTCTCTCTAAGCTTTCACTCTTTCCTGTGGTTAAGCCACTGCCAATTTCCCTTCCGTTATACTTTCCTATCGCAGTCAGTGAACTCTGTCCGTCCTTTCGTATACTCAGTTCTTTTCTCCCTGTTCTCCTGTCCCTCTTCCTCTTATGTTCATTCTCGTTCTGAAAGCTCCGGTTTACGGTGCTCTGCATTCTAGCCACTTACGGGCATAATACTTTTGCCTGTTTCCTATCTACGGCTGTGGGTTTTTTTTCTGCACTATTTTGTTTTTTCTCTTGCTCTTTTTAGTGTCATTCTCCCAATTCCCCCTCCCTTCCTCTATCTAGATTTCTTTTTCCTATCTTTGCATGCATTTGCGGTCCCATTTCTTCCGATTTTGTAAGGCTTTCACTGACTCTCTCAATTTACAAGTGCGTAGCTGCTTAACTTCCTCTTTTCTTCTGTAAGTGCCTGGCTCCCTGGGCGGTGCCCACTTCCTTCCTCTTCTCTGCATTTTCTCCCTCTCGTATCTGCTAATCTCTAACTTTGGAATCTATCATTAAATCCTTCTTTAATAATGTCTTGTTCTGTACTTTGTATTTGCTTCCGTTGGTCACTACAGCACCTTCCTTTTCTTTTGGCTATGTTCCCTGCTCTAGTCTGTCACTCTGTTACATTGTCCCTCTCTCTTATATACATGCTGTCTGTCAGTAAGATTATGTTCTGCTCCCTGTCAGCTATTTATCTGCTATACCATCTTGTCAGTTAGTTCTCTGACTATAAATATACCCTATGACAGGTCTGTTGCCAGTTCTAACTATTGTCAGCAAGTACATCTTATGCCTTGAGCGCTTGGTGTCCGTTTATGCACCGTAAATGTGATCTTGTGCCTTTACTTTTGACAGACTGCCACCATCTTCCGTGTTGATAATACTTTTGCTTTTCTAACACACCCTCCCATTATGGGCGTACCTAAGGGCGTGATCGTTGGTATCACTCCATCCTTTGGGCACACCCCTGATAAGTCTCTCTCTATCCTGTCTTTCACTGTTTTTTTTATATTTCTATTGTGAAATAAATTTATTGGATAATCAGTTGGATATTACTATAAGCAATTGATTGTTAGCATTCTAACCAAAGACTATTATAAGGATATTTACATTTGATACTTTGCAATGTAATATTGGGAACTGTAATTGTGTGAGTCCGTTTTTGGATTAGGACAAACATATGCAGCATTTGTTTAGCCGTGAGGGGATCATTGAAGTGACAATCTGAAATGTAGTTTCATGATAATATGACTTAGAAGCTATTTGTGTATCCTTTGCCTTGTTAGTATGGTATTTCTGTCTCCGGAACTTGGTTTATGGCATTATTTCTGACTGGCATGATTAATATGCATTTGTTTCCTGTAAGAACTGTGTGCCTGTAACTTTTCAGGATGCAAGTTAGATAGTAAACCACAGATTAGCTTTGCCGTGAGAAGCTGGGGTTTTCATTTTTATTAAGACTGTGATACCGTGCTTGCGTTCTATAGGTAAATGGTGTATGCCATCGTTGTCAGTTCTATCATAAATACTGTTTTATAAAGGTGTAACTTAGTTTTATGGCATACTTTTCTGTAGGCATTACACAATGCATATTTATTAGAAATATATTCCTCCCAAATACTTATCCTTTTTATAACCCTCTGTATACGTGCACTTTTCTGCAAAATCAGTTGTGTTTGAATGCTTTTTACTTTCAGTTTCATGATTGTGGCGCTGGCTCGTTGTTTTCTTAAGGATAGACTCTGTTTCTGCATTGTAATCTTAACCCTCCTAGAACATTAATTTACAACCTGGTTTTATTTTATTAGTTCTGTTTATTTATTCTTTATCTTCTCCGATGTAGGGAAAATTACTTATCTGCTTGCTCATTGGGTTCTAATGCTTGTCTATCAATCTGAAAGTCCCACCTCCCTCCCTCTTTAGTGCATGTCATTTTTATTTGCAGTAAGGTATGAAACCACTCACTTGTTTTTGGTACAGTAATACTGTGTTCACATTTTATACATAGCTCATTTATGACATTGTTTCCTGTTGTATCGCATTTTCAGCTTTATGCAAATTTAATCTGCTTAACTAGATTTACAGGTACTTTTTCTCCGTAAGCATCAAAGTTGTAAAATTACTTATCTTTTGATGAATCATTTAGTGGTCGGCAGAGTTCGTTGTATGTGCACTTCTCTACATGCTGCAGTGTGCGCATGTATTTTTTGCTTTCACTTTTAAGATTATAGCACTGCATCGTAGGTTTGGTTTCCTAATATTGGCTTTGTTTTTGTACCATCATATTATAAACTCCACAACACTATATGTTTATTTAATTTTTTTTTTTTTTTTTCCCTTCCTTCTTCACTCTTATTCTCCCCGGTACTGGGGAAAATATAAAGCTGCTTGATTAATGGTTTGCAATGCCTGTCCATCTATCTCTAAGTCCCACCCACTTCCCCATTTTCTGCATGTCAGATATTTTTCAGACTTTGACTTTTATCCTTGTACCGCGCTGCTCAAGTTTTGTGTTTTTATTTTATGGTCATAGCTACACAACTTTTTCTTTCTCTACTTTATCTTCAATTAAAAAGGCTTTCCTGTTGTACTACAGGTATAACTGAACGAAAGAATTTATTTGTACTATTTGCCCTTGCATTGCAGTCTTTTTTATTGTTACTGTTCCGCTCTAATGCTTTAGAGTTTCCTTCTCCTGGTTTGTTGAGTGGAAAATATATTGTCTAGTGAATGATGAACGTGGAATTTTTCACATTTTTTGTCCTGACTAAGGTGTTCCAACTAAAGGCTCTTTTTATGACTGTGCCTTCCCCGAAGAGCTTACATTTGTTTTGTTTTGCTTTGGAATATTTCGTTTTTCTCTCTATTTTTCTACCACTTCTATAGTAATTTTCAGGGGCTTTTCCCTGGGACATGCTATACTTTTATTGTTTTCTTATATACCAGTGTCACGCTATTACTATTGGGTTTGATACCGATGTCCGGGACTTACACCCATTTGGGGGCCACAAACCCTTCAATGGATGACGGTATCTCAGGTATTAGATTTTAAGCAGACTTCCATTCCATTTTCGGAGTGGCCTGCGGACTCGGCGTTATTGCCCACCTAGGGGTTACTTGTATAGATGACCGCGGGGTTAATAAAGAGACGTCTAACGACTTTCGTTGCGATTGTGTACAGGTTGACTCGGGCATTCAATATTTTTGGAGGGTTAGTCTTATACGGGAAGTTTTCCTAACTTTTCAACGTTCTAGACTGGTTAGTCATATACGAGATGTTTCCTAACCATAAATTTCTGAGTGGATTGTTGTACACGAGAAGTTCTCAAGCTACAGGTCCTTTGGGGTGATTAGTCGTACACGAGAAGTTCAATCGTATACGAGAAGTTCAATAGTCAGCGGAAACCCATGGGACCGCTACTCTCCGATTCATGACACCGTATTCGCTGGTTTTTTGAGTCCTTTTCGGGAGTGTTTGCAATGTCCCTTTTTGGGGCCTCTATCATGGGCTGGAGCTCATGGCCATGTATACGGGATAGTTCTTGGCAGGCTGGGAAACCGGGTTTCTTTATGTCTTTAGAAGCACACTCTGGGGAGTAGTTTTCATTAATTAGGGGTAGAGTAGTATAAATATATAATAGCTGACACTAGGTATTTATTCACTTATTCACCCACTCTTTGGGTACCTCCCTGTTTGCTGTTTTTGTCTCTCTCCCTTTTAATGTCACTAGTAGGCAAAAGCATTGAGCTTTCCGCCAATTAGTAATTTTTATTTTGGGTCCCTATGTTGGAGTACATTAGCAGATGTGTGAGTATGATTGTGTTATGTCTCTGCATGTTTTACTATCAGAATAATTATTGCATGTTTTTGTAACCTGTTAGCACACTATCATTTCTAGGTCTCCCTGCTATCCCTGAAGCTGCCTTTTCAACCACTAACCTTGTACCAGGTTCTAGATCTGGTCAATATATATATTACTAATCTAGTTCATTCTTTCTATAGCAAATTACAGGTCTGAAGCTTATTTGTAGACCACCTGCTCACTAGGTCCCGTTATTATACATATTGGGTGATGTTGTTCACTACCCTTTATGTCATATCTTCCTCTCCGCACCCAACACCAGATACTGGTGATCTGACATCTATTCAGATCTCTGGTAAAGACTTTCCGTCCGAAACAAACCTTTCTATTTTGCGGTTGATCTCCCTATACCACCGAGAGTTCGGAAGGGCATAGTGATCCCGCCAACTGTTCTCTTTCTCAATTGATTTTCTGCGCTGGAGATTACATTGCACGAATCGTGAGTACATTTTCATTTCTTGTATGTGTTACTATTAAGCTTGCCTTTGTATACTTTCATGGCCTGTTGGATTAGCTCTAATTTAAATGTTTTATTTTACCAAATTTAGGATTAAGATTTTGTCCTCAATACAGAGGGACCTCTTTATGTGGGACAATAACTGTGTCTGTGTATGAGTGTGGTTTTCCTTTTCTGTCTGTGTGCTGTGACTTGTGATTGGCTACTGGAATATTTATTTTTATGTTTTTTGTTTTGAAACCCTAAACAATTCCTTAACTGTGCACAATTCCAATGATTGGTTTTGAACTACATTTAGAAATAACTCGCTTCATCTTCTGAACTTTAAGTTTTCTACGTATCAGGATTAGGTGATTTTTTTAATTTTATGCCTATATGTTCCTGTGTGTCCTGTGATAAAAGGTATAAATAACACCAGTTAATTATTAAGGAATCATTTCTTTAGTTTTAAATTAGTGCTTTAAGGTTACTCTGAGAGATTGCCTATCAACTGCAGTGGTAGTAAATCTCAAAGGAGTGTTTTTTTCCCAGAATTGTATATTATTCCATTTAAGCAATGTTTGTTTAACTTGTGACATGATATTAAATAGATTGTTGTTATTTACTTCCGATAAATTGCTTTCACTAGAAATGCAAGCACTTTTTAGTTCTAGTAGCTATAAATAGATTAAGGGTTTACGATAATTAATCTTTGTTGGCTCCGGTACTCACATCCGGATTCTAAATCTGGATAAGACAGATATACCGGACATGATACTTATTCAGGTATCATGTGACAGACTTTTTAGTAAAAGAGATCCACTTTATTTAGTTTTAATTTTATAAGTGTGTGTCCGTGTATGTGTTCTTTGAAAATTGCATAATTATTCCAGATGTTTACTATAAAAGGTTTTATATTATATGCCATCTAAAACAGTTTATTTGTGACGTTTTTTACAATAACTAGTGCTGATGTTCTCTTCCTGGCTCTCTATTGGGGATGGGATACGTAAGAATAAATTAACTGTTTTAATTTTCCCTTTCACGTCTTATCTACTACTTACAAACTTCCTTTCCTGCCTCTTAAAGATTTATAGTTTTAAGATATATTATTGTATAGAGTTTCAGAATTTTTGGTTCTCAGACCTCAAATGGCACAGTTAAATTTCATGTCCGGATTCCATAATACTACAGTGCCTGCTTTATAATCTATGCAATAGGGTTTGGAGATTAACCCTTGCATGATTAACCCTTGCATAACATAACTAACTGGTAAATCAGAACTAAAGAAATTCAGGTTGCTATTATTTCAGAGCTATGTTCAGATAAGACTAGCTACAATTGAGAACCGTATCTCTGGAAGCAGATAAAGTAATAACCTTCTCTTCCTCCTTTTCCTCTCCTGAAGTATTAATTCTATGAAGACCAATTCCACCAGCATGAAGTTTTAATACGAAAACTTGAACTTACAGTTTTTGTCTGATGTTTAATCCTATCTTCAGTCACCATAATGTCCAATGCTTGTAGTGAGTAGTAAACTCAAATTAGACACAGGAAGCACCGTTATTTCATGATTTCCTTAAGACCGAATGATAGAGATTAACCCTTGTAGTTCTTATTTTATCTAAAGTTCAACTTTACAAATGCTTTGAACTCAGTATATGATGCAGGAATTCATTACGTGTTTCAGATTTTTAATAACTAGATGGGTTATTCTATGATTCTGTGTTATCCTTGTTACTTTGTTTAGAATTCAATTTACAATGTAGGCCTACAAGCTGTTCCATTTATCATACTGGTCCATATGAACATACCCTAAGGGTCAATTTATGCATTTATTGCATTAATAAAAATTGTTATTATATCCTTGATTTTTGATTATTACTAAAATGTTTTAATAAATGGTTCTATTTGTTTCCTACTTATAAAGCTGCTCCTCCTCTGTATTTAAAATATACTTTAAATTGTAAATTGATTCCTGGGAATATATAAGCTTATTTTAGCTATCCCTCTGAATGTGAATCTTGATATGCTGTCATAGTTTAGGGCCCAAATTGTGAAAGCATAGAAAGGATCATTTTCGAATTTGATATAATTTTCATTTTCCAAATTGGCTCTGAACTATTACAGAGGACTATATGTTATTGTCCTTCTCATTTGATCTATTTAAACCTTGTAAAGGTCACGTGAGGAGGCCTCATAGAAATATATAGTTTTTACATCTTTCTTTTCTGATATTGGCTTTTCTCTATCTCTCTAAATATCATATTAAAGGCTGTTGTATTTTCCTAGAGCAGACTCTGACCACAGTGTTTCCTCAGACTCTGCTGACTTCCTGTGCCAGCACCATCAACTCTTCAGAGAAAACTTGTTTTCTACTTGTAATTTGTGATATTATATATTGAGTCTATACTCCACATACTGGTGCACCAAGGAACTAACAATGCATTCTTTGATTTTTTCTTTCTAATGATCCTTTACTAAGATTTAAATACTAGGCATTACTCGTATGTCATCTCTATTTAATCAGTACTGTAGGTTGACTGAAGACTGCAAATCCAATTCCTGATCTACCGCCTCTATTCCAGTTTAGTACTTCTGCTGCAACTGACCTCTGACAAGAAGAAGGAGCACCAACTTCTCCAATGAGAATTTTCTTTTGTCCAAATGATGTCCTTAATTTAGACCTTCTCGGTTATGCTCTTAAATATTCTGCTATATTAAATATTTTTGCATGCTGCTCATCTTTTCCAGAACATACATGGCACTTTACGTATGAGCTCTCTATTACAACAGACAGCGACCGTGATTCCACAAGATACTTCCATCACCTGGACTAGTTATGAGTTTTAAATTCCTGCACATTAGACTTCTGCTCTGACTATGACTATTTCCTAACCTACCCTTTTTTCTGAATCATCTAACTTGTAAGTCCTGCTGGCCTCCTGCAGCTGAGGGCTCAACCCTTGGTGAATGTTAGTCATCGCAGGTGAAGATTCCATACCTACTGGCAATAGATTGCAACGCATTATCCGTGCCTTTAGACTATTTTGTTCACCATATTTTTGACCCTCCATACATCAATAACTCGAACAATCAATTTATATTGTTGGTTTTTTCCTTTTTTGTACTCTTTTCTTTTGTTCCATATACTTTACCATTGTTATTTGATCACCTCTTCGTAATAATTACCAATCTGTCTTGCACATTATGCAAGCCAGAAGTGGGGATACATTCTGCAAATGCCACTTCCTAGTATTAAGACTGTCACTTCTACTGATTCCTTGCCCAAGTTGCTGTGAAAATCCAGCCCTGTTAGATCTTCCAGATCTCCGTCCAGATTCTTCAGCGCTTCCACCGCCTCAACCATGATCAAAGAAAGAGAATTCAGAACCAACTGATACTTCATTTGAGATTTACAGTTGCTGTTTATGGACATTATAGATTCATATTTTGTTTTATTTTCAGTTTATTTTCAGTTTAGCAGTAATCCTGTCTATATATTGAAAAGGTTTTATTTTTATTTTCCTATTATTTCCTTTATTGTTCTAAATGTTTTTCTAAGAGTTTCCCCGTTATTTCTGTTTATGTAATTTAAATTGAAGTTGATATTGCTCAGATACAAGGGTAACATCAAACCCTAATACTGGCTATGATATCATAATGTAGGTGTAAACCCTGTTAGTATCAACCAGTTATGCAATTGTTTAACTTTGGTGTAGGCTTGCTTAAGCTGCATGTCTTTCTGTAGGTTTGACTAAGCTCCAAGTGGGGTAACGGATATATAAAATGTTTCCCATACTTTCAGGTCATTATGCATATGTCAAGATTCATGCATGACCTTTGTTAATATAAATTTTCCTAGGATTAACCATTTTTGCTGTATAAGGCAACCTCATACTTGCTATCCACTTTTTAGTGCTCATGATTGGATGCTAATGATGAGTAATAGTAAGGTCTAGGCATTCCGACCTGTTTAAGGATTCTGAATACCTACAACCTAAAACAGCCTGCAATCAGAGTACTAACCGTATATTTGTTGAGCCACCATAACAATGCTTAATCAAAACCACTATTCCTTCCGAGGACCACTGAGATACATACATTAGATTATCTCCCCATGCACTATGCTACAGATACAATAGAAGCCATAGAAAGACCTGAAAGTATTTATTAGCATGATCCACCTGAAATTGCTATTACCCATATACCTATACTTCATGAGATTTTGTAGATGAACTCATGAATTTGTCCCATTCATAAAACCTCTCTCACTACAGGTTTGAGTAAGTCTCAAGAGAGATGACATCAGGATTAAGCCCAAGGGATTGGGTAATATAAAGGGAATTCCATATGCCCCAAATAATATATCACCTGAGAATGAAGTTTCCTGTCTTGCACCATACCTTCTAGCAATTTGTAGGACCAAAACTCGCCCTCTCGTTTGATAGCTTGCTACCTTCTGGAATGGATGATGACAAGCTTGACGAGCTTTGTGTCACCCCTCCCCAGAGGGGGTGACAAGTGGGGAATGTATAATTATGGTACAGCCAGAGACCCCCCCACTGGAATGGTGGCGGGCCCAGTCATAGAGCTCAGGCCATTACAGACCTTGGCTGAGTCAGAAATCTGATGGCTGACATAACTGGGAGCTTACTGGAAAAGTATGGCCTAGTTTGTAGCCCAGATTGAGGCCTAAAAGTTAAGTCAATAGATATGGAAACAAAATGGAGGATTTCAACACAAAATGGAAGCCCATATCTGTTACAAAGTGGAATTTTCTCTAATGTAAGTTAGAAAAACAAGTTGAGAAATAAGTGAGTCATAGCAGGTGCAAAGAAAATAGGGAACTAGCTGTTCCAGAGAGGAGGGAGACTTCCTGTGAGCAGGATTGTGGTCAGCTGGTCAGCTGGTGTGAAAAAGGAAAGGCGTAGCAAGATAGAAGCTACTCATTAGCATGAGCCAATCAGTGACAACCATGACATTAGCATAGATCCAATCAGGTATATCTACTGTCATATTATCCATATCCTGAGGGCACCTATAAAAATCAGGGTATTTCCTGGTTTGAGTTAGAGAGAATAGGGTTGCCACTCTCTCTCCAAGGGAAACCAATGTGTCCAGCAGAATTGACAAATTACCTAATTGCTTTCCCTTGTAAAACCTCTAATTGATAAAAGAAATTATAAAAGATTAGCAAATAATTAACACCTGTTTGCAGCTTATCATATTCCTATAATTAATTGTACATGCCTGTTGTCCATCACTGATTTGACTTGTACCTTGGCAAATAAACTCCTCATTCCAAATGATGATTTGTGGGCTTCACTTAATGATCAAAGGCTGTAAGTATAAATGCATTGTATAACTTGTAATCTAAATCCAGTTTGTCATAAGGCTGGTATCTTTTCCTTAGATCTAACATCTCCCTTAGAGGCAATAACTCCTTGATTACCCCAGTACTAGTGTTATTTAGAGATGGAGTCAGATTAAGGTCACTCTAGCCTTCTTGGGGGGGGGCTTGGGACCCCTTAATTCTCAACAACACACACATACATACACACACATACAAACACACACAAACACACATACAAACACACACACACACGAGCTGATCAAGATGGCGTCCGTGAGAGGAAGCGCTTCCTGATAGCTCCGAACCCCAAGCCGAGTTTCGGAGCGTTTGTCTTTCTGGGACCCAGTTAATGGGGAAAAGAAAGGGAAAAAGCGGGGCTAAAGCCACTTCTAGCCTCGCTTCCACCTTAACTCTCCGACAACCGACCTTGGAGGCGTTTGGACTTCAGGCGCGTGGTGCTCCGATCTCTGCCTTGGTTGGATCCCCAGAACATCCAGGGGATCTTAGCGCTGAAGTGGCGTCATTAAGTCCGCCCCTGCAGACTGCCCCGCCGAGACCGGGTGGTGGTTTGAGATCAACGGGAGAGCCGGAGTTGGTGTTCTCCGAGGCTGCAAGTGGCCCTGTTGTTTTTTCGACGCCAGATGGAAATACATCAGATGAGAGGGCGGGAGGTATTGAACCCTCGCCCTCCCCCATCATGGCTTCACCACCTGTGGGTATCGGCACTACTACAAGACCAGCAGTCGTTACCCTAGAGGCCCTTTGGGACACTATCCAAGCATTGAATTTGTCCCTGCTTCAGGCTTCAACTTCTTTCAATTCTGAAGTAAAGGACCTTAAACAACAACAACATACCATGGAATTGAGGGTTAAAGAGCAAGAAGACAAGAGTGAGTCAAATTCACTTGAGATTAAGAAAATGCAAACAATTGTTGGTAATTTAGTGACTGACAGAGACAATGCTCAAAGAAAAATTGAACATTTTGATAACCAACTTAGGAGGAATAACTTAAGATTTTTGAACTTTCCTAAGAGTCCCTTAACACCTCCAATGGAAATGTTAAAAAAGTATTTTACTGATATATTAGGAATTCCAAAGGAAGCTATACCTCCAATTGTAAAGGTGTATTATATCACAGGAGCCAAAACTTCAACTGTGGAGGCTCCAGCAAACTTAACACAACTCCTTGAAACGTCCTTAGAAACCATTA
The DNA here is from genome assembly GCF_901765095.1 of Microcaecilia unicolor. NCBI lineage: Eukaryota > Metazoa > Chordata > Amphibia > Gymnophiona > Siphonopidae > Microcaecilia > Microcaecilia unicolor. The sequence continues at coordinate 339,164,754 of NC_044032.1, read as the reverse complement.
CAGAACGCACGACTCTCCTTGCATCCTTTGTCTTCGAAACTGATAGAAATAATATACTTAGGTTATACTTCAGATTTATGTCGCTTCAGTTTTTTGGATCAAGGATACAAGTTTTCCCAGACATCAGTAAATCTACTCAGAGAAGAAGGAGAGAATTTCTGGGACTTAAGCCCCGGATTCTTGCATTAGGTGGAACTTTTAAGCTAAAATTTGCACGTAGATGTCTTATTTCCTTAAGAATGGCTTATTATGTATTCTTTGATCCAGAAAAGTTGAAACAGTTTATAATAGCAAAGGAAAGCGGTGGTGAATCTGCTTCGAGAGCAACCGAAGTTAGCTAAAACCGCAGGCAGAGATCTAGCTCTTACTCTCCTATTGTATTTCGAGAATTTTTTTTCTCTCTTTTACTTTTTCATAATCAATTACCTTATATCTTGATCAATATTGTGGTCTAAGTAATAATGACATTGCCACCCATGTTTACCCTTGACTATGTAAATGATAGTGAAGGAGTATGTTAATTTTTCTTTTTTTATTGTATTTCCTGATTTTCTGACATTTATTTTTATATGAATGTATATTTTGAAACTCATAAATAAAAAAATTAAAAATAATAAAAAAAACCACAAACACACACACACAAACACACACACACACAAACATACACAAGCACAAACACACACACACACACACACACATACACAAACACAAACACACAAACATGCACACACACAAGCACATATACACACACACACACAAACATGCACTCATACATACAAACACACACACAAGCACAAACAAAAACACACAAACACACACACACAATCATACACACACACACAAACACACACACATACACAAACAGCCTCGACGGTGCACCTCTAAGTGCCCCCTCCCGCCGCATCGCCACAACAACCCGTGCAACGGGGCATAAAAAAGCCCCTACCCCCTTCCCTTCTCGCCGCTCACCCAACCCCTCCCCGCCGCTTCACCAAGCCCCTCTCCCCCCCCACACATCGACTGCCTCGCCACCCGCGACCGCTAATACAAACTCTGTCTGGCGGCTGCTGCTGCTTCTATTCAGCAGCAGCAGCCCGTACATAAAGAAAACAAACAAAAAAAGCAACCTCCTAAAACGCACCTCCGTGGAGAACCATCTCACATTGGCTGACGTCTCTGCAGCCGCTCCTCCTCTCCCATCAACGTCAGTGCCCCTGCCGGAAGACCCCGGAGAAATGCCAAGACGTCAGAGGGGAGAGGAGGAGCGCATGCTGAGACTTCAGCCAATGTGAGATACTTCTCAACGGAGGTGCGTTTTAGGAGGGGTTTTCTTTTTTTGTTTTCTTTATGTATGGGCTGCTGAATAACAGAAGCAGCAGCCACCGGACACAGTTTGTATTAGCAGTTGCGGGTGGCGAGGGGGTTGATGAGGGGGGAGGGGCTTGGTGATGTGCCACGGTGGGGGGGGGGGGTCGGGTGATGCGCGAAGGGGGAGACAAGGGGCTTTCTTTGGGTGCTGCGCCAGCTGGGGGGGGAGGGGGATCTCGCTGGACATGGGTAGCTGCAGGGGGACAGAAGTGTCGGTGGACATGGCTGGCTGCAGGGGGGACAGGGGAGAGAGGAGGGACGCTGCACATGCGTGCCTGCAGGGGGACAGGAGGGATGCTGAGGGGGGGGGGCCTGAGACCACATGGGTGGCTGCAGGGGGAGCAGTGGAGACAGGAAGGACGCAGCAGGGGGAGAGGAGGGTTGATGGGCATGGGTGGCTGCAGGGGGAACACGGGGAGAGGAGGGTCACTGCACATGCCTGGCTGCAAGGGGGCAGGGGAGAGGGAGGGAGTGAGGGGGTTCCTCACACCACACACGCAGTCACTCATTCTCTGTCTGTCACATACACTCTCACTCACACACTCACTGTCTTTGTCCCGCTCTCTCACGTGTCACACAGAAACACAAACACTGTCTCTCACACACTCTCTCTCTCGCACAAACACATACACTCTGTCTCTCTCTCTCACATTCTCTCTCTGACACACATGCTCCATCTCTCACACACGCTCTTTCTGAAACATACTCTCCAAGGAAAACCTTGCTAGCGCCCGTTTCATTTCTAACAGAAACGGGCCTTTTTTACTAGTTATAAATAAATGATTAAAAAAAAATTTTTTTGAGGGTGGAAGGGGGTTAGTGACCACTGGGGGAGTAAGGGGAGGTCATCCTCGATTCCCTCCGGTGGTCATCTGGTCAGTTTGAGCACCTTTTTGTGGCTTTTTCATAAGAAAAAAGGACCAAGTAAAGTCGTCCAAGTGCTCATCAGGGATGCCCTTTTTTTTTCATTATGGGTCGAGGACGCCCATGTGTTAGGCATGCCCAAGACCCGCCTTTGCTACGCTTCCGACACACCCCCGGGAACTTTGGTCGTCCCCACGACAGAAAGCAGTTAGGGACGCCCAAAATTGGCTTTTGATTATGCCGATTTGGGCGATCCTGGGAGAAGGACACCCATCTCTCGATTTGTGCCAAAAGATGGGCGTCCTTCTCTTTCGAAAATAAGCCTGAAAGCGATCTAGGGCCTTTTTTATATGGTACCCTATATGTGAAATAATTTGCAACATCTTGTTTGTGCAGAAGTAAATTTGAATAGGTTTAAGGTCCTGTTGAAAACCTTGGGCCCTGTTTACTAAGCCACGTTATAGGGACATTTGCGGTTTTAACACACGTAAACCATATATGTGCCTACAATATCCCTATAGGCACCTACACAGCGCACACACTAATTGTTGGCGCATCAAAAATGCTAACATGCCTTAGTATACAAGGCCCCTTGTTTTTTAAGCAGTCCTTTGAATTTAAACTACATAGTAGCAGGATATATTAGTGGGTCTGCAGTTCATAAGCATTGCTTAAGAAGACATGACTGTGGTAATGAGTGATTCTTGACATGAATGTGTGAGGCTTTTCTATTTTATTATTGTAGTTCTATTATTTTGTACTTTACCTATTTTTATTTGTTATATGTTTTTGTAAACTGCTTTGGTCGGTGATAGGCGGTATGTTAAGTTTTAATAAACATAAACATTCATTGTCAATACTTGATTAAACCAGCAATTCAACAATTTTGCAAGCTGACAACATTTTACTCGCTATCAATGCTGTCTCCCATTCCCCTCTGAGATAATACTCATAGCATATGAATGCAACACCGAAAACACACACTTGTTCTTGATCTGCCTCTGCTATTCTTGGATCAGAGACTGTAGAGGTCTTCCTGGTAGCGGTCCTACTTCCCAATTCCTGGAGTTGGCATCAAAGCCCACTCCAGCCCATCTAAGTCTGTCATTCCTTAATCGGGACAGACAGATCCGCAGGCAAGCGGAGAACTCGAACGCCCCACGGGAGAACACAGGTATAGGAGAAAGTGGGATGTTTGACCACGGAGATACAAAGCCTGGAGAGGTGGATCTTAAAAACACTTGTTTATTGATGAAAAAAGACTCGACACAACAGTTGTGGTTTTTTTCCCACCATTTTTGATTTGCCATAAGAGTATCTTATGAGTAACACACATATAAATGTTGGGTTTTTGTACAGCAATTTATGTAATACTAGTAAATGAGGCCCATTTCTGACACAAATAAAATGGGCGCTAGCAAGGTTTTTGTTGGAGTGTGTATGTTTGAGAGTGTGTGTGAGAGTGACTGTGTGTGTGAGAGAGAAAGTGAATGTGTTTGTGACAGAGTGAGACTGCTGGGTGCGAGTGTGTCTGCTCTGTCCCCTGCCCCCCCTGCAGCCACCCAGCGATTCTCCTCTGTTCCCTGCTTCCCCTGCAGCCACCCAGTGATTATCCTTTTTTCTTGCCCCCCCCCCCGTATCCACCCAGGCATGCTCTTCTCTCTCCTGCCCCCCCTCCCGCCACCCAGCGAGTCTCCTCTGTCCCCTGCTCCCCCTCCAGCCACCCAGTGATTCTCCTCTCTCCCCGGCTCCCCCCTCCAGCCACCCACCAATTGTCCTCTCTCCCCTGCCCCCCCTCCAGCCACCCAGTGATTCAAGTTTTTCCTGTGGCCCCCCTCCAGCCACCCAGCGATTCTCCATTTTCCCTTGCCCCCACCGATGCTCTTCTCTCCCTGGGCCGTGCCCCCCCTTCCAGGCACCCAGCGAATCTCCTGTCTCCCCTGCCCCATCGATTTGCCGCTGTGCACCCGCCCTCCCACCTGTGGTTGATCAGCTGTTGCATGTGACGTACGTAGGGTGAGCAATGCGATTCAGTGAGTGTCATAGCTCCGCCCTCGACGTCATCATATTGTGACGTGAGGGCGGGGCAGACACTCATGGGCAAACAGCGATCTACACAACTACACACTACTTCCGGCTTCTGGCTTCCGGCTTCATTAGAACGTTGGAGGTGCATTTTATATAGAGAGATACTTACTGTTTTACCTGTTCTTTATCTGTATATATATTTATATATGTTTCTGGATTACCGTATTATTTTATTAGTCTTTATCCTGTAATATTATTCATAATAAATTGTTTTAGTTTTTTTATATTTAAGTTTTACATCTAAGTATTGTACTACATATAGTTTTTGTTTTTATCTAATGTTTATGTGTATATGTGTGTTTTGTAAACTCCTGATGCAGGCCTAACGGCCGAAACACAACTGTTGTGTCGAGTCTTTTTTCATCAATAAACAAGTGTTTTTAAGATCCACCTCCCCAGGCTTTGTATCTCCGTGGTCAAACATCCCACTTTCTCCTATACCATTCCATAATCGGGACACAGTCTATAATCTCTGTTCTGTTTTGCCATATTTGGGACACAGACCATAGAAGTCCACCCAGTACTGTCCTTACTTCCCTACTACTGTAATTGCTGTCTAAGTACTGACAAGTTTTGTTTTGAATCCATCCTTTTTGCATTTAAGAATCCTTTGTGTTTATCCCATGCATTTTTGAATTCCATCACCATTTTCATCTCCACCACTTCCCCCAGGAGGGCATCCAGGCATCCACCACCCTCTCTGTGAAAAAGTATTTCCTGAAATTTCTCCTAAGTCTCAATTTATATCCACTTCTCCTTCTCTGGAAAAGATTTTTACATATATTGATACTTTTCAAATATTTAAACATTTATATCATATCTCTCCATCCCTCCTTTTCTCTAGGGTATACATATTCGTCCTCAAGTATCTTCTCATATCTCATTTGTCACAAATCCCATACTATTTTTGTCACTTTTCTCTGGACCACTTCAAGTGTTTTATGTCCTTAGATCAATATAGCCTCCAAAACTGAACACAGAGCTGCAAGTGGGGCCTCACCAATGAATTGTATAGGGGCATTAACACCTCTTTTATGTCTGATAGTTATACCTCTCTATATACAGCCCAGCATCCTTCTGGCTTCAGCCACCACCTTGTCGCATTATTTTACTACCTTGAGATCCTCAGATACTATCATCCCAAGATCTCTCTCCTTAACTGTGCTTATCAGTCTCTCACCCCCTATCCCATATGTCTCGTTTGGATTTCTCACAGGTAGCGAGAGTCATCATCACCATAAGTAACATGTAGAGATTTTATAAAACATTTTACACTCAGAAATGGTTATTAAGGAATTGGAGAGTGAATATATCCATACAGGTACATGAGCTGATTCACAGGCATGCTTGGAGTGCAGATCCGGTGGAACACAGGGGCAGAGTTATGATGTATGCACATACTTTATAAAATATATATTCATACACATAACTATTCTTGCCTCAAATGGATATAAATATGTGTGAGAGCTTTTGTGCACTACTGCAGATAGTTCTGGATACCTATCTTATAAAAGCACAAGGGCTGGATATCCAAACTGACTTTTCTGACTGTATCTGAATTCAAGAAAGTGTGGAACAAACACAAGGATCTATAAAGGAGAGAAAGGGATAATATTTATTTATTTGGATTTTGCTCACACCTTTTTCAGTAGTAGCTCTAGGTGAGTTACATTCAGATACAGTGGATATTTCTCTGTCCCAGGGGGGCTCAAAATCTAAGCTTGTACCCGAGACAATGGAGGATTAATAGTATCGGGCTCATTTTCAAAGCACTTAGCCTCCCAAAGTTCCATAGAAACCTATGGAACTTAGCCTCCCAAAGTGCTTTGAAAATATGCATGTAAGTGACTTGCCCAAGATCACAAGGAGCAGCAGTGGGATTTGAACCGGCCACTGGATTACAAGAGCGGTGCTCTAACCACTAGGCCACTCCCCTACATAATACTTTATACGGACGGACAGACTGAATAGGCCATATGGTCATTATCTGTCAATATTGTCTTTCCCCCCCCCCCCCCCACCCCTGATATTCAATCAGCATTAAACCCCGATATTCAATTCAATGCAGGGCTGTTTCTGGTGACTGGCATTGAATATCCAGTTTCATTTTTTATTGTGGCAGCTTAACTGGTTATGTGCTTAGTGGTTAAAGATTGGCCTGCTATATGCGGCCTATTTTAAATGCTAAACATAGCCAGTTTGGCACTGAATAACTGCACCTAACCGGCTATCCTGCTTATTTTCGAATGAGAACGGCGGCCAAAAAGCGACATAAAAGGCACATGGCCGGTCCCGTGAAAGTAGGTCGGCTAAATCCAATAATGGAAACCGGGCCGTAAGGGTGGCATCAACGCGAGGACGGCCATCTATGGCCAGCCCCAAGGGGGGCGTGTTAGGGGCAGCATTACGAGATGGGCGCCTCCAACGTATAACGGCTAGCGAAATGGTTTTGCATGGGCGGGAACATGGCCGTCATTAGTTAGACCTGAAATAAAAGCGACCGGAAGTCGTATTTAGACCCATTAGCGATTTTGTGGAGTTGGAGCGTGGCGAGATCATTGTTGGGATAGAGAAAGCTGAATTGTTGTTTGCAGAGAAAGCTGAGAGTTGGTTGAGTACCTGTTACCTTTGTCTATGTGCTGTGGTCGGAACGTTTTCAGCCTCACCTGCCTCATTTGTGTTTTACCTTTTCACCTTTCCCTACCTACCCCTTCTAGCCCCCAAACCCAGACACCACTACTCCTTCCTCTATCTCCCCCATCCCCTCCCCATATCCCTCTCCATTCACTGTCCTCATGTTCATATTTCATTCCCTTACCTGTTTGTAGCAGGGGCGTATCTGCGTGGGGCCATAGGGGCCTGGGCCCCCGCAGATTTCACCCCGGACCCCCCTACCGCCGTCACCTACCCCCGAGGTCCACTTCCTTCTGCCGGCTTTTTAAAATAAAGCTGCATGCATCCTTAGTTCCAGTTGAACGGAGTCTGACGTCGCAGCACGTCAACGTACTGCGAAGTCAGACTCCGTCCAACTGGAACTAAGGATGCATGCAGCTTTCAGCACGACGAGGATGAAGAAGTTAAAGAAGACCGCGGCTGGGCTGGCGAGGGGTTGGGGTCCCCCGCCAGCTGAAGCAATATTTTAAAAAGCCGGCAGGAGGAAGCAGACCTCGGGGGTAGGTGACGGCGGTAGGCGGGGGAGGATGGGGGAGGGAGGGTTGATGGCGGTAGGGGGGCGGCGGCGGCGGCCGGGGGGGGGGCTATAATGTGCCCCCTCACTCTAGCCCCTGCCCCCCCTACCGCCGAACCTCAGATATGCCCCTGTAGACTCAGTTTGTCTCTTTGTCCTGTGTACTGCTGTGTGTTTGTGAAGACTGCTTGGAGAGTGATTGGCTAGAGGGTGTGGCAGGAGAGTTTGTAGTGGGTTAGAGAGTTCTTGCAGTGTGGCTCTGCTGTGTGTGACCGCATTGTTTGTCGGTGGTGGCAGAGTGAGTGTCAGCTTCTGTTTGTTCCTGCTGTGTTTCACCAAGTTGGTAGGGAGAGGTGAACACTGGTGGCACTGCATAGCACCTGTAGTGTGGGGGAATGGAGGCACTAAATGCACAGGTGGCTTACACAGGGGCATATCTGCGTGGGGCCACAGGGCCTGGGCCCCCGCAGATTTCACACTGGACCCCCCTACCGCCGTTAACCCTCCCCCGCCTACCGCCAACCCTTTCCCCGCCTACCGCCGTCACCTACCCCCGAGGTCCGCTCCTGCCATTTTTTTAAAATATTACTTCAGCTGGCGGGGGACCCCAACCCCCGCCAGCCCAGCCGAGGTCTTATTTAACGTCTTCATCCTCATGCTGTTAAAGCTGCAATGCATCCTTCCATTTGGACAGAGTTTGACATCGCAGCACGTTGACGTCCTGCACGTACAACGTGCTACGACGTCAAACTCCGTCAACCCCCTCCACCTTCCGCCCACAGAGCAGAGCAGAGTGCACACCAGCTGGGGGTCAGAGCCAGGCAAAGACTCATCGAGACAAGTTTTCTGTGAGAGTTAGTTGACATTTATTTATATCACACAATATTTACACACCAACACCACCACCCTCCTCCCACCACCATCACCCGCTCTGTGCATTTTCCCCTCCCTCCAACCCTCACCACCCAGCATGTCCCATCACTTTCTCCGCCCTCTCCCCTGGCCCCGTCCCTGTCCCCTCCTACCCCTCCCACCGTGTTTCTTTGCAGCTGATGCTGCAGGGGAACTCTTTTGAGAGTCCTCTGATGAGCTCCCACTCTCCTCCTCTGTGTCCACAAGGCAGCCTGCTGCCTGGGCTGCCCTGTGGAAGTCCGGCCACCTTGCACTCTGTGGCTTGCCCTGCAATCTGGGCACAGGACCCAAAAGGGGAGCTGGTGTGGTGGCTGCTGGACCAGTGGCTGGAGAGGCTGAGGATCTCAAGCTCCACTTCTTAGCAGCTGGTTGCTGTGCAGTGGTGGAAGTCGACGCCAGTTGTTGTTGCTGCTGCAGGGCCGGATTAGGTGCTCTCAGGTCACGGCATAGGCCCTCGATGCTGTGCTCCAGCCATTGGAGCTGCTGTATCACATCACGTTGGGTCTGTACCACTTCCTGATGCACCTGGAGCGCTTCCCGTTGGACCTGGAGCGCTTCCCGTTGGGTCTGGAGCACTTCCCGATGTAGCTCCAATTTCTGGCGCCGGTAATCTTCCATCTGCACATTCTGGCCCAGCAATTGTGTGGCAAGGTAAAGTAGCTGCCTCCTCTGGCTGGATGGCCTCTGCTAAGGAGGTGCCTCCCCTTCTGCATCTTCAGCGTCTTCTTCAGTGCCACCATCAGTAAAGGCTGCGGGTGGTGGAGTGAGAGCCTCTGCTGCTGCTGGGTCCTGTGGTTCCACCCCATGGTCCTGTGTGGTTTCTTGTGCAGGCCCACTGGTTTGCTGCTCTGTGTGCTGGGGCTGGTAGCCACTAGGGCCAGCTTCTTCCTCCGACTGGCTGTCATCACCTGCATTGCAAAAGGGGAGGAAGTGTGTTGGTCAAAATTGTTGGATTATTTGTAGTAAATAATTAGCAGATTTTAGTACACACAGCTTCAGCTTTAGAAATGTTAATTTCTTTCTTCATCTCTCTCTCATTCACCCCTGAATAATTCACTGCTGAGTCACTTTAAAGTTGAAGTAACAAAACATCTGTTTACTCACAGTTTGTAGTTAGATTATAATCAGACAGGCTTATATATACATATTACTATACATTTGTATTATCAGCTCCTTCCATGTGCTTAGATGGTAATGGATGCTCACACCACCATAGATCCTCTCAGATTAGGAGAGATCATGAGCTCCATGTGCTCCATGTGCTGCATCTGCTGCATCTGCCCCCACACAGGAAGTTGCATAGCTGTGTGACCTCTCTAAGTAATTCACATCAGAGGTCACAGAGTAATCACAGAGAAATAATAGGTGACAGGCAATGCATGTAAAATACAATTACATTCCAACAAACCCCTTCTCATGCATAACTGTCATGCAATTATTTATTCATACAAAGTCCAAGCTTTATACGCAGATTCACAAAATGTTCTCTGGGTAACGGTTTGGTCATGATGTCAGCTGTCATCTCACTGGTGTGACAATAGTGTAGACTGATGACCCCTTCTTTCGCCAACTCTCGCACGTTGTGGTATTTCGTTGCGATGTGCTTGGTGCGTGACTGAACCTTGTCATTCTGTGACAGTCGGATGCAGCTCTGATTATCTTCCATTATCTGGATTGGTCTCTTTTCAGCTATTCCAAAATCCAGCAAAAGTTTTTCAATCCACATCAGTTCTCTGCACGCTTCCGATACAGCCACATATTCAGCTTCTGTAGAAGACAAACTCACAATACTTTGTTTATGACTGGCCCATGAAATTTGTACATTTCCATACATAAACACATATCCACTTGTGGATTTATAATCAGAATGATCCCCTGCCCAATCTGAATCACAGTAACATATTAGTTTTGGATTACTATTGGCTGAAATCTTTAATTTACAATCAATGGTACCCTTTAAATACCTTACCATCCTTTTAACTGCAGTCCAATCTGATTTGGTAGGTGAGCTGACCCTTCTGCTCAAAATTCCTACTGCATTTGCTATATCAGCCCTGTATGTGGTAGCTAGATATAAAAGCTTACCTATGGCTGATCTATATTGGATGTTATCTGGTAAAGGTTCTCTTACTGTTTCATCCTTCAGAAAATCAGTGATCATGGGAGTGCTTACAACTTGGGCATCTTGCATACCTAAACTTTCAATAAGCTCATTTATTTTCTGCTTCTGGCTTAGAAGATAAGAACCATCATTTTGTTTCTCAATTTCTATACCAAGATAGTATGACACATTACCCAGTTCTTTTATCTCAACATTGAGGTTTAAACACTTTACAATGTCCTTGTACTCTTGCTCACTTTTGCTTGCAATGAGCAGATCATCAACAAAAGCTAAAATGTATGCATATTGTCCATTTGTGCACCTAGTGTACAAACATTTATCTGCTTCACCTTGCTTAAATCCTAAATTTGTCAATATTTCATGCAATTTTTCATTCCAACATTTTGCACTTTGCTTTAATCCATAAAGACCTTTGTTTAATTTACACACTAGCTGTCTTTGTTTTGTATTTATGAAACCTGTTGGCTGTTCCATGTACAAGTCTTCAGTTATATCTCCGTGAAGAAATGCTGTTTTCACATCAATGTGGTTGACTTGCATGCCTTTTGAGACTGCAATGCTCAGAAGTGTTCTGATTGTCGTGTGTTTCACTACAGGTGCAAACACTTCATCAAAATCTTCTCCATATTTTTGAAGATATCCCTTTGCCACTAATCTGGCTTTATACCTTTCCACTTTTCCTTGTGCATTCCTTTTTAACTTGAATACCCATTTGCATCCTATAGCTTTCTTGCCAGGAGGTAATTTTGTAAGAATCCAAGTATTATTTTTATCCAATGCATCAATTTCTTCTTGTGCAGCTTTATGCCATTCAGCAGCTTCTTCTGCTGGCATTTTCTCAATCTCGTCCCATGTTAAGGGCTCTTGAGCTTCTGCTGACTTTGTTAAGTAAGACAGTCTTGGGGGTGGAACACCTTTGTTTTCCCTGGATGAGCGTCTGACAACAGGTTGGTCTGACCTTTCCGCATCCTCTAAATCTGAGAGTCCTTCTCCAATTGATTCCCCTTCTCCAACTGTACTGTCTTCTTCAATGATCCTTTCTGTGTCTGCTTCCTCTGCCTGTTCCTCGTTAGATACAGATGAGTTGCTTTCAGACATCTGCCTTGGTATGGCATTTATATACACTGGCATGTCTATTATGGTTCTAGTTTCATATTCTGGATGATAAGGCTCATCTGGGATAATCCAGCCTTTATCAACCCTTTTGTTTTCATCAAAATATGTAACATGTCTTATGCCAACAATGCCAGTTTTCAGATTCAAAATTCTATATCCTTTGTGTCCTGGAGCATAGCCAACTAAAATGCCCCTTTCTGTTGTGGAATCCAGCTTATGCCTTCTTTGCTTTGGTACATGAGCATATGCTGTACTTCCAAATGTTCTTATGTGTGACAGGTTTGGCTTCCTACCATGCCATGTCTCATGTGGTGTGCGCTCAGCGCCTTTAGTTGGCATTCTGTTTTGTAGGTACACTGCTGTGAGAATGGCTTCCCCCCATAGTCTTTTAGGGAGATTGCTATCTGACAGCATACATCTGGTCATTTCCACAAGTGACCTAAATTTTCTCTCTGCAACAGAATTTTGTTCTGGTGTATAAGCTACTGTTGTGATATGCTGAATGCCTTCTTGTTCTAGAAATGTGCGCATGCTTTGTGAAGTGAACTCACCACCATTGTCGGTCTGAAGAACCTTTGGTTTTCTTTCAAATTTATTGCTTACCATGGCTACGTATTTCTTCAGCATGTCTGTGACTTGACTTTTTTCTTTCAGCAAATAGGCCACACAATATCTAGAGAAATCATCCAAGAATATTAGCACAAATCTGTTATTTCCCAATGATGGGATATTAAACGGTCCACATAAGTCACTGTGTATTAAGTCCAGTACTTTATTACTCCTATTTCCTGTGTATGCAGGAAATGAGGGTCTCACACCTTTTTGAGTAACACAGTCTATGCATTTCTCCATTTTACCAGCATCTGCACTTATCTGAATGCCGGTGGCCAGTTGCTTACTGTAAAGATCCTGGATCACCTTAGAATCACGATGTCCCAGGCGGCGGTGCCAGATTTCCAGACTACATTTACCATCATTCTTCCTTACTTGCGCCATATGTGAGGCTTCACCTGAAATGCTCAGTTTATAAACATCATTATGCATAAAAGCTTCAGCATACACTTCATCATTTTTAGAGATTGTGCACTTACTGTTTTCAAAATGAATCACAAATCCCTTCTTATCTAATGTAGATACACTAAGCATATTGCAAACTGCTTGGGGAATATACAAGACATCACTTACAGGAATTTCTTTAACTTCATTAGACACTTTGCATTTTAAGAATCCAATACCTTTTGCTTGGATCTTAGCAGTCCCTGCGTTTGCAGTTTTAAGAATTCCTTCTTCTGGACACATTTCCTGAAAGAAATCCTTACAATTGGTTAAATGGCATGTGCTCCCTGAATCCAAAATCCAAGTACTTTCATTTGAATTATTATTTACCATAGTCAAAGATTTTTCTGCCATTAGAAAGCCCTTGTGTTTATCTTTGTCCTTCATACATTTCCTGGTTTGAAAATTCTTTAGTTCCATTGGCTTAGGTGAGCTAGAGGGAGTGTTTTGTGTTTCCTTACACCATTTAGATACATGTCCCTCCTTTCCACATGAGTAGCAAATCAGCTTGCCCTTGGGTGGAGTTTTCCCATAGCTCCGCCTTCCTCTGTTCTTTGCCAAGAAATTTGTTTCATTTCTCTCTGACTGACTTTGAGAACACATCTCCTCAGAATCATTTATTATGCATTCCTGCCTTAGTTTTGATGTTGTCTGTTCAAAAGATTGCCCTTCAATGGCCTCATTTACAGACCTAAAAACATCAAACTTCTTTGATAGTGAGGTAAAAAGAAATGCTCTTTTCAATGCATCACACATGGGAATTCCAGAAAGTTCTAGCTTTTGAAATGAAGACATAAGATGCATAATGTGATCATTACATTTACTTTTATCCCTTAATTTGGTTTCATTCAACTCTGCCAACCAAATTGGTTGCTGCTTTGCATATGTAGTTGCATACATAGTTCTCAGTTTATATAAAATGTCCTTTGGTGTATCTTTTCCCTCCACTAATATGGCTTGTTTCTCTGAGAGAGCTTCCAAAAGCATGCACTTCACATAATAGTTTGCATTGTCCCATTCAGCCATATTTTCAGCTGTTCTGTCTTGGTCTAAGCATATATCTAATCTTTTTGCTCGAAGGAAACATATGAATCTTAATTCCCACTGCTGATAATTAAACTCAGTTAATCTAGGCACCTTGAGAGAATAGAACAATGGTGAATTTCTTCCCTCAGCCATTTTCTTAGCCTTCTGTCTGCTGTGTGGGGGAGAGAGAGAGACAGACTGAATCTTTCCTTTAAAACTTAAGAGAAAAATGTGGCCTTTTTTTCTGCCTGGTAATATTTCTCTTCTTTTTCAATTCCTGGACCCTGGGCCCTGGGCCCATAACCCTTTTGTTGGATTATTTGTAGTAAATAATTAGCAGATTTTAGTACACACAGCTTCAGCTTTAGAAATGTTAATTTCTTTCTTCATCTCTCTCTCATTCACCCCTGAATAATTCACTGCTGAGTCACTTTAAAGTTGAAGTAACAAAACATCTGTTTACTCACAGTTTGTAGTTAGATTATAATCAGACAGGCTTATATATACATATTACTATACATTTGTATTATCAGCTCCTTCCATGTGCTTAGATGGTAATGGATGCTCACACCACCATAGATCCTCTCAGATTAGGAGAGATCATGAGCTCCATGTGCTCCATGTGCTGCATCTGCTGCATCTGCCCCCACACAGGAAGTTGCATAGCTGTGTGACCTCTCTAAGTAATTCACATCAGAGGTCACAGAGTAATCACAGAGAAATAATAGGTGACAGGCAATGCATGTAAAATACAATTACATTCCAACAAAAATAACCCGCTTTTGTTTTTCAGCATTCATATATATAGCCCCACACGCAAATACCCAGCAAAGAGATGGTGAGGAATGGGATTGGCAGGCAAGCCACAGATGTCATTGTACATGGCAGTGGTGTGCTGGTAAATGTTTGACAACAGGCTCTCTCCCCGGTCTCCCTCTGCGCCACCCCCCAAATTGCAGAGCTGGCTATAGCTGGGGAGAGAGCCTGGGGGGGGGGGGGGGGGGGGGGGGTGGCAATGCATTACTCCAGGAAAAAAAATTAAATGATCCCAGGTTCCAATCTAATTCATGTTTAATGTGTGATAAAATGCCATAAATAAGTAAATAAATATAAACGTTTAATGTTGAGCACCTGATTCTCAAAGTGAACATATTCCAAACACTATAATGAAAATAAAATGATTTTTTTCTACCTTTGTTGTCTGGTGACAGTTTTTCTGATCATGCCGGCCCAGTATCCGATTCTGCTGCTATCTGTCCTCTTAACTCCGTTTCCAGGGCTTCCTTTCCATTTATTTCTTTCCTTTCCTCCTTTCTTCTTCATTTCTGGTCCTCAGCTTCTGCCTATTTTCTTCATCCATGTGCAGTTTTTATCCTCTCTTCCTTTTCCCTCATCTCATCTCCTTCCTCACTCTTCCCTCCCCCCCCCATCCATGTCCAGCATTTCTTCTCTCTCCCCTCCTCTCCATCCACCCATGTCTAGCGACCCTTCTCTCCCCTTGCCCTGCATGCACCCATACCCAGTGACCCTTCTCTCCCCCTGCCCTGCATGCACCCATACCCAGCGACCCTCCTCTCCCCTGCCCTCTATGTACCCATACCCAGCGACCCTCCTCTCCCCTGCCCTGCATGCACCCATACCCAGTGACCCTCCTTTCCCCTGCCCTCCATCCACCCATGTCCAGCAGTGATCCTCCTCTCCCCTGCCCTGCATGCACCCATACCCAGTGACCTTCCTCTCCCCTGCCCTGCCCTCCATGCACCCATACCCAGCGACCCTCCTCTCCCCTGCCCTCCATCCACCCATGTCCAGCAGTGACCCTCCACTCCCCTGCCCTGCATGCACCCATACCCAGTGACCCTTCTCTCCCCTCCATCCACCCATGCTCAGCGACTCCCTTCTTTCCCCTGCCACCCCCTCCCGAGTTGTTCAGTGAATTCTCCTCCCTCCGTCCCTCCGGATCCGGTCCCTCACCGACTTCTTGTCCTTCAAATTCTTCGGGGTAGGCAGTCTTGCTGCCCGCTGCCAGCGCTGACTCTCCCCTGCTGCCGGATCGTGCTTCAAAATGGCCGCCGTGGGCGAGTGTCAGCGCTGGCAGCGGGCAGGCAAGACTGCCTGCCCCGAAGAATTCGAAGGACAAGGAGTCGGTGAGGGACCAGATTCGGAGGGAGGGAGGAGAGCCAGAGCCGGGCTCGCAAGTCGGAGGAAAATTTAACAACCGGCTCTTGTGAGCCGGTGCGAGCTGCCTCCAGCACACCACTGGTACATGGTACAGAGCTGGAGGCAAGGAGCGCAGTGTAAGACTGATGTGCAAGAGAGCCACACAGGCAGGTGGGTAGATATAGAACTGTGGAAGGAGTGCAGAGGACAGAGTGGCTACAGCACAGAGGTGTGGGAAGGAGATATGCACAGTTTGGTGATGGGGAAGGCCCCAGGGCCGTGCCAAGGGTCTCTGGCGCCCCCCTGCAGACTATCAGTTGGCACCCCCCCCCCCCCCCCCCCCCGGTGAAAATGATCGCTCACCACTTGCCACACTGACAGGAATTGTCAGCAATATTCTTAGAAACAAATTGCTATACATTGCAAAATAAGATAGCAGATGTAAATTTTCAAAGTGGATATATTTCAAACACTAAAATGAAAATAAAATGATTTTTTTCTACCTTTGTTGTCTGGTGACTTTCTTTTTCTGATCATGCTGGCCCAGTGTCTGATTCTGTGGCTATCTGTCCTCTTAACTTCGTTTCCAGGGCTTCTTTTCCATTTATTTCTTTCCTTTCCTCCTTTCTTCTTCATTTCTGGTCCTCAGCTTCTGCCTATTTTCTTCATCCATGTGCAGTTTTTCTCCCCTCTTCCTTTTCCCTCATTTCATCTCCTTCATCTCTCTTCCCTCCCCTTTATGTCCAGCAATTTCTCCTCTCTCCCTGAGCCCTGCAATCCATATCCACCCATGCCCATCTGCCCCTGCCCCCTCCATTCATCCCTATCCAGCAATTCCCCTCTCTCCCTGAGCCCTACCCTCCCATCAATCCATGCCCATCTGTCCCTTGCCCCCTCCATTCATCTCTGACCCTATCCAGCAATTCCCCTCTCTCCCTGAGCCCTGCCCTCCCAATCCATGCCCATCCATGCTCCTCTGTCCCCTGCCCCCTCCATTCATCCCTATCCAGCAATTCCCCTCTCTCCCTGAGCCCTGCTCTGCAATCCATATCCATCCATGCCCCTCTGTCCCCTGCCCCCTCCATTCATCCCTATCCAGCAATTCCCCTCTCTCCCTGAGCCCTACCCTCCCATCAATCCATGCTCCTCTGTCCCCTGCCCCCTCCATTCATCCCTATCCAGCAATTCCCCTGTCTCCCTGAGTCCTGCCCTGCAATCCCTATCCATCCATGCCCCTCTTTCTCCTGCCCCCTCTATTCATCCCTATCCAGCAATTCCCCTCTCTCCCTGAGCCCTGCCCTCCCAATCCATGCCCATCAGGGGCGTATCTACGGGTGGGCCTGGGTGGGCCCAGGCCCACCCAATTTCAGCTCAGACCCGCCCACCCAAGCGCCCACACACTGTGCAGCAGCCTAGCCTAGCGAGTAGCGACCACGACAGAAATGAGAAACGGCACCCGCTCACTCTGGCTCAGCTGAGCTAATCTCTCCAGGCTCCCTCAGGCCCGCCCACCCAAGCGCACACACACTGTGTACCACGTCGCAGTCAGGGCCGGCTCAGCTGATCTCTCCTCAGTCCACCTACCTTCGGCTCGGCGGCGGCACTGAAAAATGAACTTGCAGCAGCAGGTCCCATCGCGGCCACGCAGCGCGTCGTAATTGTTCCCTCCATCCATCCTACGCAGTAGCGCCGTAGTGGTATCGTATAATGACGTGGCTCTGGGTGTCCTCCACCGTGCCAGCAGTAGCTGGAGGAGCTATTGGGCCCTCCCAGGCTCGCTTAATCAGCTTTGAGTTGAGCCCCCTTCCCCTAGGCCTCAGCCCTCTCCTGCAGCCACAAACAGGTCAAGCAGAGGAGCTAGCAGCACACAGAGCACAATCTACAGTGCTCTGAGTCATCTGTCACTACGTGCACACAAGTGTATGGTGTGTATAAGAATTTGGAAAACGGAAGCCCAGCTGCCCAGGTAAAAAAAAAAAAAAAAAAAGAATATATATATATATATATATATATATACTGTATATATATATATATATTATATACAATGTAATGCTTGTGGTGGGCTTCTGGGTGGGGGTGACTCTTCACTGCCTATGGAAAAACAATATAATCATTAAATATACTTTTTTCCCTCAGTGACCGGCCCACCTTCACCCAGAAACCCACCAACAATAAATTTTAATAAAGGCGAGTTTCTGAGTAGGGGTGGGCTCTACAGTGCCCAGGTTAAAATAAAAAACAAGTTTTGTATTTAATGTAGGCTGATTTCTGGGTGGGGGTGGACTCTACAGTGCAAAGGGCATTAAAAAAACCCAAAATGTTTTATATTTAATGCTGGTGTGCTTCAGGGAGGGGAAGGGCAAGGGATGGGTAGAAGTAGGGCAGGACTGAGGCTATAGGATAGGGCTGATGCCTAGCTACGGGAAGGATGGTGAGGAAGGGAAAGGCTGGTGCTGGGCTATGTGGATGGATGGGGAGGTAGGGGCAGTGTTGCCAGGTGGGCGGTTTTACCGCCCAATTGGGCGGTTTTCCGCGACCCGCCGCGGGAAATTTTTGCCCGCGGCGGGTTGCGGTTTTTTGGGCGGGTTTTTTGGCCGCGGGGGGCGGGGTTAGTGACGTTTTTGGGCGGGGTTAGTGACGTTTTGGGCGGGGGTTACTGACGTAGGAGGCGGGGCCGATGATGTGGGGGGCGGGGCCGGTGACGGGGAGGCGGGGCCAGTGACGGCGGGGGCGGGGTTGATGACGGCGGGGGCGGGGGTGATGACGCGGGGGTGGGGGTGTCAGGGGCGGGGTTTGAGTTTGGGTGGGTTTTGGGCGGTTTTTGTGCGGGATTGGGTGGGAAAAAAATTTTCCACCTGGCAACACTGGGTAGGGGAGAGTAGGGGAGGGCTGATGCTGGGCCACTGGGATGGATGGGAGGGGGGATAGGGAAAGGAAGGACTACAGGACAAATTTAAAATTTTGGTCCTTTATTTTGTAATTGATAAGGTTGGTCTGTGTTCTACCTGTGACCGAGCAGGTGAGAGATTCTGCTGGCATGTGGTTTGTGTGAGGATCTATGACTTGTCTGGCTATTCCAATGGGATGTGTATTGCTGTTGTATTCACTGCCGCCTTTTTAAAGGTACTGTTACTGGTATTCCTATTGTATAATTATACTACAGCAAGAGGCCCTCACTGGATGCCCACCGGAAGGGTGGAAGGCCAGATTTTAGGACTCAGGCTGTAAAAATACCAGCTAGGTTTAAAAATCTATGACTGGCTGAGCAAGGACTTGCTTTTCCTGCAAGTTAATATGCGTTCTAGTTTAAGATATATCCACTGGAATAGTGGTGGGCCAAGCTACATAGCTTTGTACAGCTGAAAAGCACTGACTAGGCCTGATAACCTACTAATGGCCTTATAGATGAGTCTTAACAAAATCAGGTACAAATTGAATGTAGCACTTATTAAAATGGAGTTTGTCTTTCTATAAGATGAAACTTAGATCATAAGATGATAAAAAAAGAGGAAGTGAAACTGATATGCTAAAAATAAGATGTTCTGGCAGAAGAGAAAACATGTTGACAAAAGAGGAAATTGCACAATAACTGGCAATAGCTAGAACGGAAGCACCTGGCCGGATAGAAAAATATGATCTCAGAAATTGTGAAATATTATAAAAAAATGGGTCCTGCCATTGGCTTGCATTGGGATCTGGGGCTATAAAAGAGATAAGATTTTGACATAGAGTTGGAGTCCTTCCCCAACACTTCTCGGACGGCAGAGCTCTGTGCAATTGAACCCAGAATCTGTTTGATGTCTGTACTTATTTGAAAACTTGGTAAGAATAAAGTCTTCTTTCTGAAATCTATCTCTGTCTTTATTTCCAATAATTCTTTACCTGTCATTCTAACTAAAAACTAAGCCACATACAATTGCCACATACAATTAACACACACTCTTTGCACTAATTTTTATAGATTTCTAATACCATATACCTGAGAACATTAATGGACAAAGATATACTTAGATTTTGATATACAGAAGGCCATGGTCATGGACATTATCCTAGAGTTACGCCTTCTGATGCCTCCACAACAGAAATATTACTGGGATGCAATATCAAAACAATGTAGGCAGGCAGCCCAACAGATAGTAGAAACGCAGACCCTTTGTCCCTGGAGAAGGGTATTCCTGGGGAACAAAGAGGGCCCTTAAAATTTACATTTGATGACTCCCGATCGCTGACCGGTACCGCTTACCTTCCCGCCCGCCATTTGAACGCAAGAGGGGATACTTTAATCTGTGCGTTCAATGCTTCATTTCTGTCACTCAATATTCCTTCCTCTATGATGTCCTTTCTCTGTCTTTCCTATTGTCTTTCCTTATTTTTCTTTTCCTGCCTCTCACGGACATTGCCCATTTGAGGGGTACTGGGCACTGGTATTCTGTCCGTTCTTTTTCTCACCCCTCCCTCAAATACTCTTCTATCTTTCTGCCTTCTTCCTCTGTTCCCTTTCTATCTTTCTGCCTTCTTCCTCTGCTCCCTGCACGCCTTATTCTCCTGCGCTGGACTGGCACACTTGTTTCTCTGTTCCTGTCCTTTTGTGATTCTGTCCATCTGATAACTGTCCTTATATCTCTTCTTTTATTCATCACCTATATACTGTCCCTTTTGAGTGCTTGCTGTGTGTAAGGGTACGAGTGGCATCTAGGTTCTAGGCTGGGAGACCACGCCTAGCAGATGCTGACTGATTTTTTCTTGTTTCACCACGATTGTCATTCGCGGTCTTATGCTGGCTATTCTTAGCCTAACGCCTTGACATTTCGTGTCTTATGTCTCCGTCCTCCCTTCTGTCTCACTTGCCTATTCTGTGTATTCCCGTTATGTTTCCCACCATCCCTACCTGTAGATCTTGTGGTCCTACTTTTGTCTGCGCTCCTATTCACTGCAGTTCCCTGAAATCCTATATCTCTCCTTTAAAATCATTCTGGTTTGTGTGTTTTCTGAACTACTCTTCCAAACTGACAGCCCACAGAGCCCCCACCTCCTTCCCTGCTTCTACACTTCTGCTTTTAGATCTCGGACGGAGGAAGTGTCCCTTCCCTGCCCTCCAAGAGATCGGGGCTTATTTCCTCTGTGCGGTACTTTAACCTCCGAGAGGTACTTAACCTCTACCTTGCATGTCTCTCTGATTCTGTTTCTGGCCAATATTGATTTCTCCCCGTCCTTGTTAGAAACTTTCCTGATGTGTCTTTGTGAAAGATTTATAGTTTAAACCTAACAATTATTTGTCAGCTTCTTAGCTGCACTTCACCATTTTCTGCTTCCTTATTTTGTTGTTATTGCCAATCTCTATGGGCAGCATTAGACCTATGCTTCAACACTGACAGGCTTGCCCCCACCTCTGTTCCTGCTTCCTCAGATGCTCGCTATCGCCTATACGCTTTTGTTACCTCTGTCTGACCTTCAACTGCTTATTTCTGACTCAATCGGGTGTTAGATTGAGTTACCTTTTACTGTCACTATGTTATCTGCAAGCTTCGGTTAATGGCGCTCAGCATCCTAGCTACTTACTGGCCTAATACTTTTGACTATGAAGGAGATGCCGGTTTCCTATACGGCTGTGGTTTTTCTTCGCACTTTATTTCTTTTCTTTATCTTTGCATACATTTGCGGTCCCATCTCCTCTGATTCTTTAAGTCTCTCACTGACTCTCTCAATTTACAAGTGCGTAGCTGCTTATCTCCCTCTTTTCTTCTGTAAGTGCCTGGCTCCTTGGGTGGTGCCCACTTCCTTCCTCTTCTCTGCATTTTCTCCCTCTCGTATCTGCTAATTTCTAGCTTTGGAATCTATCATTAAAACCTTTTTCTCATAATCTTTTGTAATAACGTCTTGCCCTGTACTCTGTATTTGCCTCCGTTGGTCACTGCAACGGCACCTTCCTTTTCTTCTGGTTATGTTCCCTGCTCTTATATATATCTATCTGTCAGTAAGGTTATGTTCTCTTCTTTGTCAGTGATTTCTCTGCCATATTATCTTGTTAGTTATTTCTTTAATTATAAATATTCCCTATGACAG